>NC_026147.1:1884753-1967115 GCF_000512975.1 Sesamum indicum | reverse complement strand
ACACACACGCACCCACACCCCCCACATGCACACACAAACACCCACACACTCACACCCACACACACCACACCCACATACACATAACAACAAAAAAGACGCACGTATAAGGAAATGGAAAAATCATAACAAGGAGGGGGAATCATTCATCAAAACTTCTCAAGTTTGGGGTCGATAAAATTGAAAAAGAAATTTAGTAGCTCATTAGAACATATAAAAATATATTTGTTGATAAAAGCAACACCTCGCTTTTTCTATGTTCCAAATGAAAGTAAAACATGTTTTACCGTGACCTACACACACATACACACCCACACACCCCACATGCACAAACACATACACACACACAACCCACACGCACACAGAAACACACACACACACACACCCACACACCACACACTCACACCAACACACACCACACACACACGCACCCACACCCCCCACACGTACACAGAAACACACCCACACACACAAACACACACACACACACCCCCACACACCTCACACACACCTACGCCCCACACACACACACAAACACACACATGCACCCACACCCCCCACATGCACACACAAACACCCACACACACCACACACACACACACATAACAAAAAAAAAGACTCACAGATAAGAAAATAGAAAATTCATAACATGGAGGGGGAATCATTCAGCAAAACTTCTCAAGTTTGAAGTCGATAAAATTGAAAAATAAATGCAGTAGCTCATTAGAACATATAAAAATATATTCGTTGATAAAAGCAACACCTCGCTTCTTCTATGTTCAAAATGGAAGTAAAACATGTTTTACCGTGACCCACACACACACACCCACACCCACACACACCCACACATACAAACACACACCCCACACACACACATAAACACACACACACACACACCACACACACACACCACACACACACACACCCACACACCCCACACACACATACACACACACGCACACACACACACCCCACACGCACACAAAAACACCCACACCCACACCCCCCCACACACACACCCACATACACAAACACCCCACCCACACACACACAAACACACACACACACACACCCCACACGCACACAGAAACACTCACCCACACCCCACACACACTCACACCTACACACACCACACAAACACGCACCCACACCCCCCACACGCACACAGAAACACACACACACACATCCACATAACACACACACACTCACACCCACACACACCACACACACACGCACCCACACCTCCCACTAGCACACAAACCACACACACACACACACCCACATACCCTACACACACCCCACATGCACACACAAACACCCACACACACGCACCCACACCCCCCACATGCACACACAAACACCCACACACTCACCCACACACACCACACCCACACACACATAACAACAAAAAAGACGCACATATAAGAAAATGGAAAAATCATAACAAGGAGGGGGAATCATTCAGCAAAACTTCTCAAGTTTAGGGTCGATAAAATTGAAAAAGAAATGTAGTAACTCATTAGAACATATAAAAATATATTTGTTGATAAAAGCAACACCTCGCTTCTTCTATGTTCCAAATGAAAGTAAAACATATTTTACCGTAACCTACACACACACACACACCCACACCCACACACCCCACACGCACACAGAAACACACACACACACACCCACACACCACACACACTCACACCTACACACACCACACACACACGCACCCACACCCCCCACACGTACACAGAAACACACCCACACACACAAACAGACACACACACACCCCCACACACCTACGCCCCACACACACACCCACATACCCCATACACACAAACACACACACGCACCCACACCCCCCACATGCACACACAAACACCCACACACTCACACCCACACACACACCACACACACACACACATAACAAAAAAAAGACGCACATATAAGGAAATGGAAAAATCATAACAAGGAGGGGGAATCATTGAGCAAAACTTCCCAAGTTTGGTTTGATAAAATTGAAAAAAAAATACAATAGCTCATTAGAACATATAAAAATATATTCGTTGATAAAAGCAACACCTCGCTTCTTCTATATTCAAAATGGAAGTAAAACATGTTTTACCGTGACCCACCCACACACACACACACCCCACATGCACACAAAAAAACACACACACACACCCACACACACACACACACCCACACACACACACACCCCACATGCACATAGAAACACACACACACACACCGACACACCACACACACACTCACACCCACACACACCACACACACACACACGCACCCACACACTCACACCCACACACACACACACATAAAAAAAAAGACGCACATATAAGGAAATGAAAAAATCATAACAAGGAGGGAGAATCATTCAGCAAAACTTCTCAAGTTTATTGAAAAAATATATTCGTTGATAAAAGCAACACCTCGCTTCTTCTATGTTCAAAATGGAAGTAAAACATGTTTTACCGTGACCCACACACACAGACACACACCCACATGCACACAGAAACACACACACACACCCACACACACACACACACACACACCCACACCCCCCCCCCCACACACACAGATACACACCCCCATCAACACACATACCACACACACACACCCCACATGCACACGGAAACACACATACACACACCCACACACCACACACACACCACACACACACGCACCCACACCACACACACACACACACGCACCCCACACACACACACACACACACACACACACACACACACACACACACACACACACACACACACACACGCACCCCACACACACAAACACACACACACACACACACACAGAAACACACACACACACCCACACACCTCACACACACCTACGCCCTACACACACACACCCACACACGCCATACACACAAACACACACACGCACCCACATCCCCCACATGCACACACTCACACCCACACACACTCACACCCACACACACCACACACACACACACGCACCCACACCCCCCATAGGCACACACACCACACACACACACACGCACGCACCCATACACCCCACACACACAAACACACACACACACACACACACACACACACACACCCCACACGCACACAGAAACACACACACCTCACACACACCTACGGCCCACACACACACCCACACACCCCATAAACACAAACACACACATGCACCCAACCCCCCCCACATGCACACACAAACACACACACACACGCACCCACACCCCCCATAGGCACACACACCACACACACCACACACACACACGCACGCACCCACACACCCCACACACACACGCACACACAGACGCACACACCCCACACGCACACAGAAACACACACACACCTCACACACACCTACGCCCCACACACACACCCCATACACACAAACACACACATGCACCCACTCCCCCCCACATGCACACACAAACACACACACACACACCCCCCACACACCACATACACACACACATAACAAATGAAAGAGACGCACAGATAAGGAAATGGAAAAGCCAGAACAAGGATGGGTATCATTCAGCAAAACTTTTCAAATTTGTGGTCGATAAAATTGAAAAAAAATGCAGTAGCTAATTAGAACATATAAAAATATATTCGTTGACATCATGATCTAAACAGAAATCTGCTACACCAGATCATGATTTTCAGAGAGGTTGATCCAAAGAACTGAATAATATTAATGATAAAATTATTGCCCTAATACAATTACATATATAAAACACACTGGGAAATGCTGCAATCTTTTTTGCTCCAATAATAGCATTGGGTTCGAAAGAGCAGCAATAGTTAATAAGCTCTTCTTGATGCCCACAGGCAGACTTCCCCCAAAGCATCGAATAGCAACCAACAAGTAAACAACTTTAAACTCAATAAAAATTCAAAGCATTACTGCAATATTTCAACTAACAGGACCGATCACATGTCGGAATCACACATAGCATACTCAGTAAATATCAGAATTCTTACAACCAGAAGTACAAAGTAATTAAAATGATACATTGCATCAAACTGAAAAACAGCAAATGCACCAAACTAGTGCATTGTCCACTAAGCAAAATGGTTTTCATCAAGAAGCTCATCAACCACCAGATTAAAGATTGAATAGAGCACACTTAGCAGCAGTTTAGAAGAACCCTAAAAGCACAAGACACATCACCCACTGTAGAAGCTAGTCCTCTTCATGGCGATGTTTCCTGCTCTTCTTCTCAGACCGCTTCTTGCCCCTACCTACTCGCGAATCATCTAAAGCACTGACATCGGAATCAGGGTTTGAATATGCCTTCCTGCTCCTCCTTTTATGCCGCAGATCAGCAGAATCATCAGAAGAATCATCACCTGAATGATGGTGACTCCTCCTCCTCCTCTTCTCATTCCTACTCTTCCTCTTTATTTGCCTGCACTTCAATTCCTGCAATTTATACCTGCAATTTACCTGATTCAGAAAAGTGCATTCAATTACTTAAAAAGAAAAATAAAAAAGAAATAGAAAAGTACCTTCAAGGTAATCCAACTACTCATACTGCTCAAAAGCAACATGAGATCAGAAAGTAAACCAAAATCCAAAATGCAATGAATACATGGGATGATTAACAAAAATCAATTAGCACTGGGTTAGCTTTGTTTTACTAAGACATTTCAGCAAAAGCTCAAGCGACAAGAAACATAAAACACACAAGACGCCTCAACCTTTAACAAAGTTAGCATAAAAACTTGTAATGAATTTTGATTACTTCATGAAACTTACCTCTCTTCCAAAAAGTTAACGCTAGCGTCTCCTTCGAGTAAAGGAATCATTCACTTTCTAAAGAAGAGCCACAGGAACAGCTGTGTCATTTATCCAGCAACACCACAGACTCAACAACTTATAGGCCTAATATCCTGATTTCTGCAATACTAAAACCACATTACTAGGAAACTGTTACCACTCAAATATGTGTGAAACTGCCCCCTCTCCGTTAAATTCAACTAACGGTGTTAATTTTTTAGAAAATGACCTTTATACCCTTAATATATATTATTTCTTATTTTAATGACCGTTAGATCTTTGTTGATCAAATATTGATCGTTAGTCTAATCAATTAATCTCAACAATTATATTTTAAAAAAATAAAAAATTTAGATTCAACAAATTATTTAACTTATATTATATAAAAATAATTTAAAATTTTATTATTACATATTAAAAAAAAACTAACTACCCCACCCACCCCTTTACCCCCCGGTGGCCCCCCCCCCCACCCCCCCTTTAAAAAAATTATTGACTAATTTTTTTTTATTCTCTTTTAAAGTTTGAAAGAAAAATAGAAAAAAAAATGCATTGTATTACAACTTAAAGGACACGACAATATATAGGAGGAAAATAGCAATTTTTCCACTTTAAATGAAATTTTCATTAAGTTTAATGAAAAAGTTAACGAAAAGACCAAAAATGCCAAAAAAATTTAAAATTTTAGGATCAAAATTGCAATCTTAAATTGTTTGAGAACCAAAATTGCATTAGTGATTATATTTGAGAACCAAAATTGCATTTGTTTAAGAGGGATTGTCATTTTTAGTCCTATAACTTAAGATATTGGCATGTTTAGTCCTACACAGATTGATTTATAGAATTAAAATTATAATTTAATTGGATTATATGCAGAGCACATTCAATACTCCGTCATTGGTCGATAAAGGATTAACAATTTAAGAATTACAACATTAAATTACAAAACTTAATTCGTATAGGATAAAAGATGCCAACCTCTATATTATAGAACTGAAATTATAATTTTCCCTCAGTATCTTGATAAGATATCACTTGACTGAATTTTAACTCGAAAAAAATTTAATACCATACTTATCTGTATTTATTTATAAATATAATTTATTCCAAATTTAATACCAAACTCAACCTCTGTATTATAGAAAAGATTACAATTTTTCCTCAGTATCTTGATAAAATATAACTTGACTGAATTTTAACTTAAAAAAAAATTAATACCGTACTTATCTGTATTTAATTTATAAATATAATTTATTCCAAAGTATATCAAAGTCTTTGGACCACTCCAAATCAAGTTATAGGATAATTTAAGTATTAAATTATAGGATAAATTACAACGATTTTTTTTAAATATATGATAACTATGATTATTTTTTATTATTTAAAAAATTATAAATATTTTTAAAGTTTACGATCGTCTAATAAATATATTTCATTGTAGGGGTATTTGTTAAATATTCATTAATTCTCAAAAATTATTTATAATTTTTCAAATAATGAAAAGATATTTGATATTATGATAAATTTAAAAAAAACTCCATCGTAATTTATTTTAAATTATAATGCGGAAAATCTAAGAGTATCATGCTTTAATTATTGAAATTTGTGTCATTTTGATAATGATGTTATCAACATTACGTGAGAGAAAAGCAATTATTAGTAAGGTATTGAAAAATACTCAAATTGGCATTATAATAATAAGATTATCCTTAGCATGACCAACACCTTCCATGTAATTATTATTACAATTATGGAGAATCATAGTCCATTACATGAATACTCTTCGAGTCCTGCAATTAACCCAAAGATCATTCCTAATTTTCATTGATTTTTTTTTTGGTAAATATAATTTTTATTAAATAAATAGTACGATCGTACAGTACAACAGTGCTCAATAAGTGGCGTCTCTCTCGACAGACCAAGGGATACGCCAAAGTCTATATAACGCGCAAGAACTAACAATTTTCATTGATCTTGTGTGTGACAAAAAAATTATTATCTTAAACTACTCCAAGAAAAGATAAAATTAGTGGAAAACTATATATTGAGAATAATAAAAATTATCGAAAAAATTATCATTTTAGTCTTGTAAATATGAGGTGTACGAATTCATTTTTGTCAATTTTGTTCTGTAATTTTAAAATTTTCCTACACTGAGGGAAAAAAATGGTCGGAATGTGCTAAAATTACCAGAAAAGTGCACCCAATTAAGCTCGTAACATGCACTTTTCAGGCTATTTTAGAAAATTTCAGTCATTTTTATCCTCAATGCAAGATAGTTTTAAACTTACAGAACAAAATTGATAAAATAGATTCATACAGGACTAAAATTATCACCCCCACATACTTACAAGACTGAAATTATAATTTTTTTCTAAAATTACCCGAATGTTTGAAAATTTAACAACAATAAAGATTGTGTATAAGATGTCAACTAAATTGTTTACTCTACATGTGTCATTAACTGTTTATAATGACAACTTTGTGCGTTTTATGATTGACTTGGATCATAGGTGTGATTCTAGAAGTATCGGTTACACCTTTTGGTGTAACTGATTGTACTTACTTGCGGACCAAATTGGTTTTCGGGCGGTGAAAATCGTAACAGGTGCATTTGAGACTATTCTTATAATGAGATTACCTTTTGTATTTTTTGTCATTAACTACACATTATGTCAATTTTCATGTAATTCTTGAAACTAATTAAATTATAAAAATTATTATTACGATAATTTATTACATGTAATTAGTGATATATACACATATATATACTATCCGTTCACGCATATGTGTGGACAAATAAAAAGAAAATCGATAAAACTGTTAAGGCAAATAACGTTGACACCACTGAGATTAGGCCTAAATTTAAAACACTATCTTCTTTTTACAAAATTACTTCTACAATCCAAGATGTTATAATTGTAATTACAACTACACTCCCCATACAAATGCAAAACTTATACAAATACCCCCCAAAAATATTACACCAACACCCTTCAGGAGGTGTAGCTGTAATGAATACAATAATACCTCCCAGGGGGTGTAGCTATAATTTTACCAAAATACTACACTAACACCCCTTAGGGGATGTAATTGTAATTTTGTAAAAAGTAGGGAATATTTGTGTAAACTAATCTAACTTCAAAAGGTATCGATATAATTTACCCAAAACGTTACTGTACATTAATCATTATGTTTAAATTACGTATTTTAATCAATTTTAACACATATATAGCGTCAAATGAAATGATACAAATGTAGTGTAAGTTGAGGGGGAAAAAAAATAATTGTAATTGTGGGTTTATTAAATATATAAAAATCTGTGTGGAAAAAAAAAATAGAATGGGTGAGAGAGTTATGGAGCAGTGGGTTGAAAAAAAAAAGAATTAAAGGTAAATTACTTTTCTAATCAAATTTTGTTTTAAGAGAAGAAATAAATTACGGAGTAAATTTGGGTATTCAAAAATTGATACTGAATTGTCAGAAGACTTCTCTTCGAGGTCAGGTCGCGATAAGTGACTTCTATCCCGATTCGAGCTTCAAGACAATCCCTGAGAGCACAGAAAACGGGTTAAGCCAGTCGGGAGGTTTCCCGACGAAGGCTCTCCGACGCTCAAGTCAGTACTTTTTCTAGCCTGGAAAAGATATGAGTGATTTAGTTCTCAAGAGTATAAAGTGAACATTACCCGGCTAGGAGCCTCTTTGCTCCTTTAAGTATGATCTCCTCCCCAAGTAGAATGGAGTAAGTGCGGATATATGGCTTTCTTGCCTTATTTATGCACTCTAATTTGTAGCTTAATTGGGTAATCCCATGATCGCAGCATCCATAAATTTCTCTTGGGGAATAATTAATGGGATTTTACCCCTTTTCACGTGGGCGCGTAATCTTCCCCGATCATAAATTTCTCTTGGGGAATAATTAATGGGATTTTACCCCTTTTCACGTGGGCGCGTAATCTTCCCCGATCAGATACAACAGTAGGAATTTTTTTTTATATAATAGTATAGATATATATGGTTCGTAAGACCATATATCTCTCGATGTAATTCTTATATTCAATTGGTGAAAAACTCGCATTTTTTGGTCCTACACATTAGAGCTATTTTCAACTTAGTTCTGTTTAATATGATTTCTCCTATTACATCCCAAAAATTGAAATTTATCTCAATTTTAATTGTGATGTACATTTTTGTTTGAATAATAATTTGGTCATGTGCATGTTAATCGAAATACATTGAATTCAAAGCTACTGACCGACCAGTAATAACATGTGTACATGTTTCTAAAGAGTTGATTGCCAATGTCAAAAAACAGTAGCTGGAAATGCATCTAAAGGCAGAAATTAACACTGTCTGCCAGCACATTTATGTAAGAACTTCTCCAATAAATTTTGGCATGAATGGTGAATCATGGCCATATATAACAAGTTTGAAATCAATGCAAGACAGTGTACTAACTGATCATCTCTACAATAATTCATGCATTTATATATATATATATATATATATATATATATATATATGTCCCACAACATTGATTTAGCTGTCTCTTATGAAATCTTTATAACATTAAAATTAAAAAGACAAAAACATATATAGTCATATGTATATATGCAACAAATTTTGGACAATATGAGTGGGGGTCCAACATGTGATGGAAAATCGTATTTTCTGATCTTATATATTAGGGTCTTTTTCAATTTAGTTGTATTTACTATGATTTTTTTACATTGTATTTTATAAATTAAAGTTTTTTTTTTTAATTTTAATCTTTATGTATATTTTTTGCCCTGATGGGATATAACCCGTCCTTGGAAAAAGAACTAGAATGCCCTTTTTTTAGGGTGAGAAATAGAAAAAATGTCACAGGATCCGCGCAGATAAAGTCGGTTGGGTCGGGTCGCGTCCCCCAATCCGACACCTAGACCCGACTGACGTGTGCATTGTAACCACACGATCCCTGACAATGGAGGCTTTAAGATGAAGCCACATGGCCCACTTGATGAAGTACATTTGGGCTTATAAATACCCTCCTTCCAGAGTATTTATGGTATGACATATTTATTACTTTTTACCTTATTTATTATTTAATATCACCTACTTTTCATCTCGAACTCAAACTGATTTGAACGTTGGAGGGTCTTAGTCGGGACACACCTAACTAGCTTAACGTTTGTATTTCTTCTCAGGGACTATTTCAATATTTGGGAGGAGTATTGCAAGCTCAAAACCTACCTTGGAGAGGTCGCATATTTCGCTCGTATTACACCCAATAATTAATTGAGCCATTAGTAGTCTCACTTACAATTTTCAATTAATTATTGGATGAAAAATGCACATTATATGGATTAAGATTGAGAAAATTTTCAACTTATGGAACGCAATGTGAAAAAATCATAATAAATGAGACTAATTTGATAAAGACTCTAACATATGGGATCAAAAATATAATTTTCCAAACATGTTATTGCTGGTGAAATATGCACTTCTCAAATCTACATTCGACTCGACAGCTTTACGAACCAAATTGGATAATGTACTTGATCATTTTTGTTGTCCGGTCAAAATTGGATTAGTAGTTTATTGTGAATTGTACAACTTGACAAAGTAGGTAAAATATACACTCTCCAGATATTCGGTACAATTTTTAATACTTTCTCTATTCTCCCAAGCTTCACCTTGATTCGGTCTTACTAATTTAAGTATCGAAAAACTCTAATCAATATCTTTTATGTTGTTGTACCAAGATTGGGAATGTATGAAAACCTGATACCGAAGAAAGGAGATAAGTAAAACTTAGGGTTGATTACACTTACACATCCCTCTAAAAATGTGAAATTACACTTTTTTCGACCCTTCTGTTAGGAGTCAGATGAAAAATAATAACATTAGGAAAAAAAGTTACCATAATTTTTAAGTTTACTCCTCAGTTAAAATTTTCATGTATATTTTGTAGTTATATATATAAACGGGGTGAGGTTAACATCATTATATTATTTTCATTACAAGTACAAAATTATTACATAAGGGGTAAAATTGAAAATTTTTATAATTTATTTACTTATGTCAGTATTTTTGCCCAAATTCTAACAAAAAGAGGTCGAATGTAAATGATAAATTTTAAAAAGAAGTGTAAATATAATTTAAAAATATTTTTGAAAAAAATATAATTTTATACTTTTCAAAAGGAATTTGTAATTAACCCTAAAATCTAATCCAAATTTGGACCTCAGATCACCCACCATACTTCAAACACGCGGTATTGTAATAATGTTGGTACGCTGATCCATGCAACTAGTGACCTAATCTATTGATCTCCATTAGGCTTTCAAGCCTTTTATCTATTTTTTATGATGAACTAACTAAAATGTACTTGTGAAGTGTAAATTATAATTTTGATTATTATGGAACGTTTTCTTATGGGGTAACTGGACAACTTTTTTTACAAAATTTTCAAATATTTTCATCCACTTTGTCTATTTTGTTTTTACAATTTTTCAACTTTTCTTTTTGGAAAAAAAATAAATATACAGTAAGGACAAAGTTGATAATTTAAGGTTTCCATTCAAAACTTACATAATTTCATCAAACACCAAGAATATTCTTAATTTTTCAAATGATGAGGAGTATTTGTATGTAATTATACCAAAATTCATGAGATTTCATTGTAATTTACTGTGTATATTAAGAAGTTTTAGCATAAAATGAAATAAAATATTGTTATTAAACTTGAATTTATAATAGAAAATAGGTGATTACAAGAAAATATTCTTTTATGTACAGTAAAATGCGAATAGCTCTCGTATAATGTTGTAAATGAGCAAATTATATTTTATGGAGGAAAAGAAAAGTCATTGAGCAAACATGGATAATGGTGAAGTATTGTTTAATTATGGGATAGTTTGAAAAATCATAAATACCAGAAAATTAGATATTCCAAGTCCTCTCCTAGGATGTCGTCGTCTTTCGCTTTGTTTGTTTTGGCGTTCATTTTAACCCCAATAATTACTAAAATTTTACTTTAAGGATGATATCTTATATTTTATTTTACATTTAGTCCCTACGTTAAATAATTGATAGAAATAGTCACGTGAGACTCACATGAGTATTAAGTTGGAGTTTGGAGGGTAAAGAGACATGTGCTTCTCACTGAAAATCTCACTTATTATTCCACAGCTTTGGCCTTGTTTACTTTTAGTTTCAATGGTTACAGTATTCTCACTTTAAGGATTTACGATTTTTCTCGTTTTTCATCTTGCTATTAAATAATTGATGGAAATAGCTATGTGATACTCATGGAGCCGTTAAGTGGGTGTTTTGGAGGAAAATCTTGACCTTTTTCCTCACGATGGGCACCTCTTTTCTATTTTGTCCAACCTGTGAAGGAGCCCATGTATCACTTCTTCATGGTAGTGCAAACTGACACTTGCAATATTGTCACGATCATAGAACCTTTTATCTGGACTTGAAGCACCAATGAGGTTCTCGCATGATACTTAATTTACATTAGTTGAATCACTTATTTTTTTAGACCAAGAGAAGTTCAATTCTCGCAAGTTTCGGAGGACCCAAATGTGTAAGGCTGTAAGCTTTAATAGTTTCCTTCTCTAATCGAAGGTTGCAGTCATAATTCCTAAAAGAATGAAGCATGTGCCTCTTACATGCCCGAATTCCCCCAACACACCCAACTTAACGGCCACACGAGCATCACGCGGTTGTTCTCATCAAATATTTAACTGCATAACGAAAAGTAAAAAACCGTTAAGTTATCCCTCCATTTTCCCACCTAACGATCACGTGAGTTTCACATAACTATATTTTTTAATTATTTAATAAATAGATTAAAAATAAGACAAAATATAAAATATTATTCTTTAAAGTGAAATCTCCGTAATAATTAGGGCCAAAAAAGTGAATAGGACTTAAGTGATAGAGACCAAAAATGAGATGTGTACGAGATAAATTATCATGAATTAGTCTTAAATTTTGCCATTCTAAGTAAACAAAAGACAAATTTATCTTGTCATGGCATATCCCCAATTTAATCATGCAATTATTTATATCGTCAATAATCCCCTCCCACAAAGTAAATATGACCCAAATAATCATAGTCCAAAGAATATCCAAAAAAGAAATCACCCTGAATTTTTTGTTTATTTTGTTTTGAATCGGCCCAGTATTAGAGTTAAAGCCCGCTATTGTAGCTAATTATGGCCGGATTGCGATCCTAAAATTATCTATACCACTTAAATCTCATCACGCTAAGTAAAAGAGACCGAAGAATAATAAATTTAAGTATTTATAGATTATTAAAATTCAATTTGGACACATATCAACCGATATTATTGAATATGAGCCGAAACTTTAAAGTATGAAAAAGTAGAGAAACAATACCAACAGAACTAAAATCAACAACCTTAGCAATGTTGAATAAATTATCCTCTACTTTTGATGGAACCACATGGATCCCTTTGAAACTAAACAAAAACTCCACCCCCCCCCCCCCCCAAACAAAAAAAAAACCCCCCCCCCCCCCCCCCATAAAAAAAAAACAGCTAAAAAAATTGGTAAGAACATGACAAAGGCAAGTAGAGAATCCAATTCATCAGCCCTCTGCTAACATTTTTTATGTTGAAAGAGAAAGGGCCACACCACTTAAGGGGCCCTCACAGACCACATTGTCTCATATTCCACTGCCCAAATTTCCCTTATAACATGGAGAAAATTATGGCTGATTTAATTTCCCTGACTATAAAACCTCTCTCCTTCTTCTGCCCCTCTTCACACTCCAACCACACACACACACTCACAATTCTTTCCTCAGTTTCTTGCAAAGGAAAAGGAAAAAAAGACAACATAGAAATGCTGTGGAATTTTTCTTGAATTTGTTCATATATGTCAGTTGAAACCTTTGTCTGTTTTTCCTTTGTTTGAGAAAAGACAGGAGATTAGGAAAGATGGACATAGAATTGGTGAAGTGTGAGTGTTGTGGGCTGAAGGAGGACTGCACACAGGACTACATAAGTAAAGTGAAAGCAAATTTTGATGGGAAATGGCTGTGTGGTCTGTGTTCAGAGGCTGTAAGAGATGAGGTTAATAGAGCTGGGAAGAAGCAATCTGGGATGGAAGAGGCTGTTAAGGCACACATGTCGTTTTGTCGTAAGTATAAATCGAATCCGGCAGTTAAAGTCGCAGATGGGATGAGGCAGATGCTGAGGAGAAGGTCGGGGGATATGTCGACGTCTCCGTCCTCGTCCAAGAAATATTCAAGATCAGCAAGCACATCACGAATGGGATATCATGACTCCACATTCTCTTACTACTAAGTCATATAGGAACCAAAAATTTGAGGCGGCCCTCCAAGATTTTGGTTGAAATAAATAAGGTATATGTCTATCATTCTTGATAAATTCTCATCTTGTCTGATTTTGTACAGGGAGGTCAATTCAGTTGAGGCTGCTACCTGGTTTTTGTTCTTGTCCTTTTATTTTCTTACTTATCTACTGTATTTGAAATCCTTCTCCTCTTTAGACAAAAGAGATAGTTCAAATTTTGAGGGAAAGTGATTTTGAGTTTCATTTTGGATCATACACACCATTCCCATCAACTGAAATCTATTCGGAAATGCATAGTGATGAGTAATAGCATAGACATGCAGAACTACTCCTACGTCGTCCATGATCGCTCAAGTTTCTCTTATTACCTGATTCGAGGTTTCTATTATTAGGACAGAATCATCATACTATCTCCACGGACGGCCAACCGACAACTAGGTGTAACTAGAGAGCTCAGGCAACATTGGGACAGACTTCCCCATCACATCCACTACTTTTTTCTTTCCTTCATCAACAAAAGGATCCTCCAAATCTCTTTTGAAAAGAAAAGAGAGAGAGGGAGAGAGAGAGAGAGAGAGAGAGAGAGAGAGGAATCTGTAACATGCATTAAACTAAAATATAAAAGGTCAACTTCCCACTTAACCAGAAAAGAGTTCATAAAAAGTTATGCTACAAAGCTTTAGTTAGTGTAATAATAGTGCTTGATAATGTACCTAATTTCTGACTCAAAGATTTTGCTCTGAGTTGCATCACCATGATCTTTGAGATCATGAATCAGATGAAGCTTCGATCGAATTGATAGCCGTCCGATGGAGCATAGACAACGCTAATCCACCTGCATAATATCCACCCCACAAGATGAGTGATGATCATTGAGTAGAGCATTTCTTTCTCCAACTGATTAGTTTACCAACTTGGTCAAGACAAAGACAATATTAAATTTTGTCAACAAACTCAACTAACTCCTCAACTTGATGTAATGATTTCAGCAGTATCTCTTTCCACAAAGCAGACGTAAAGAGAATCAAGCAGATCATCAAAGATAAGCTTCATCTGTCCTCAAATCTTCTGATGATGAATGTGGGACTAACAATCTTCCTAAGACGTACGTATCGTTCTGTTGTAAGAGTAACCGAATTAAACAATTCATCTGAGACGATAAACTGAGCGTTGAGATTTTAAGACATCACTGATTCTTGTTTACTACCAAACAAACAGGACAAAACATAACATTAATACCAAGAAAAAGATATGTAAATCCATGAATCATGTCATGTCTGCATAATGTAGGACGTCCCACTATTAACGTGCCATGATTTACACCGTTTGATAATCCTAGATCAACTCAAAAATGAACAAGTTCCCTTTTACTTGAAATTTTCGGACCACTACTTTCTAACCTTAATAGCTGTCTGTTTTTCGCATGATTGGAAAACGTTGACATTCGTTCCAGATGCCGGTATATGATGCTTTCTTGCTTTTAATCTTTTGTCGATCGCATACAGAAGAAGGCAGCTACTCTTCTCTCTGTTGCTCTTGAAGTTTACTCCGAGCAATTGTCGATCGATATCATAAGACAAATGCAGTATTAATTTTGTTGAAAACTGGATTTCAAGATACATAGACAACTACAACAGACAATGAGTGTATATGGAACATTATGCAGATTTTGTTCTCTGTAAGACGTTCTTGACATTGAGTCATTAGTTGCACTAACCAAATTATTTTTCTTCACTGTAACAGGAGCTGACACAAGAAAGAGGGAAAAAGCAAAATAAGCTAAATTATATTTTTAGTCCTGTAAAAATTAGAATTTGCATTTTCATCCCATACTTTCGAGTTGTGATAGTATACTCCGCCCTAATTCCACATTTTATCCAATTGGATGAATATCAACAGAAATTATTAAATTTTTCTATCCCACATTTTATTTAGGCATAATTACATAGTACTCCTCTAGAATTTGGTATAATTAGACATAAATCCCCTGTAACTTGAAAAATTACATCTAATTCCCTTAATATTTATTTTTGTATAGTAAATAGATCCCCATTTGTCAAAATTTACTTTTGTTGATATTAGCAGGAAAAATTCATATTTACTCTCAATTGACTTATTATTCACTTATTGCAAGTCAAACAAATTTTCTCAAACTAAATATTATTAAGGCTTGATAACTTATCCTACTTTTTGGTTGTGATAGTATAATCCGGCTCTGATCCTATATTTTATCCAATCGAGAAAATACTAATAGAAATTATTCATCTATTTTAGGGATAATTACATTTAGACCCTCTTTTGAAATACAAAATTACATTTTTTTCAAAAAATTTAAAATTACACTTATACCCCTGTAAAATTTTACTTTTTACACCTGACTTTCTTTTATCAGAATTTAGACGAAAAATAGCGTATATTACACTTATCATTTTATAAGTACAAAACAATACACGAAAATATTAAATGAGGAGCAAAATAAAAAATTTATGTAATTTTTTTTTGCTACCGTTACCATTTTTAGTCAAAATCCTAGGAAGGAAGTCGAGTGTAAACGACAAATTTTCGAAGAGAATATAAATATAAATTTTTAAAAATATATATATATAATTTTACATTTTCAAATAAAGTTTAGGTATAACCAATCCTTTATTCTCCATATATATATTTTAAAAAAAACTCTTTATTCTAGCCCGCATTTTATCCAACAGGCTCTATCAATCATTTATTTCACACAGAAAAGAAGTTCACGGGCCTTTAAATTTAAAACTTTGGAAGGAGAAAAGAGTAAAAGAGCAAGCAAGGAGGAGAAAATGGATTGAAATTGTAATAAATCAAAAGGTTTTAGGGGCAAAACGGTCATTTTGTCTTTCCTGCTCTCTTGTCCTACTCCAACGGCTGCTTAAATTGAAACCTTTCTCACTCGACCGTTAGATTCAAAATTTGAAAAGAAAACCCACAGCATTTTCTTGGTTTCTCTATACCAAGTCCGAGGAAAACTAATCAAAGTTCCAACGGAGACATTCAAATCCCAGGAAAAATGATTGCAAGAAAACAGAAAACCGTCGAAGCAACCATGAAACCAGTGATGCTCACTCCAAATTCCTCTGTGAAGTCCAGCATCACGGTGGACAGCAACCCATCAGAAACACGAGACAGTTTTTACTTCCCAGGATGCAGGAAGGATGCAAATTGCAACTGCGAGATCTGCATTGCCAGCATAAACGCGACTCTTGATTTGATGCCGCAGAGTATGCATAGAAGCTCTGTCACAAGATTCTCTGCCTCGAGGCCTGTGATTTCAAGAAGCCCTATTTCGTTCGGCACTTCGTCTGCTGATCTTTCGACCCCGAAATCAAGCGCTCGGACAAGGACTCTGGCTGCATCTCCGCCTCCCGGTTCGACTGAGAGGACAGGTCTTGAGGAGAAGGTGGAGAGCGAAAAGAAGGAGTTGGGACATGGGGTCCTTGTGGTGAGAGTATTTTGGGTTTTGATCTTGGTTCTTGGGGTGGAATATGGGTTTTCTTGGCTGGTGTCTGGGGTTATGAAGCCTAGATTGTCGCTGGATATTGTGAAGAATTTGGGTGCAAACTCGCGGGATTTCAAGAGTTTGGGTAGAAGGTTTCATTTCTTGAAGAATGAGTTAGAGGGTTTGGTTGGTAAGGAGGTCTCAAGCTGCAGTTCTGATAATTCCTTGTGGAGAATCAATCAGGTTTACTGCTGAATCTTTCGGCTCATGTGTTGAGTGTTTTGTGAGTCACTGTGTGTGAAAGAACTTTGATTTCTCCATTTTTATTTGATCTTTTTGTTTCCTTGCTTGAGGTTTACTGTGAATCCAATTTTAGGATGGTTTATTGCTGCATTCACGGTGTGTGCTTTACAAATCCATGATCGAGGAGGTAAGCATTTGGGGATGGCCATTGCAAGCTGCTGGATTGCTCAAAGCAGAATTTTCTTCACGATCGTTTAGCATTATATCGGGACGAGTTGCAGAGGTAACACAACTTACAAGTTGCATGATATATGTAACTACGACTGCATGTTATATATCGACTAAGTTTCTTGTAAGATTTTGTCATTTGTGCATCATTTTGTTATAGTGGTCCAATGTGGAAGCCAAGTATTTCATACCGAGGGCTAGTAATAGTTCGTGGGAGCAAGGAAAATGGACCGCCTCTGTGGTGCAGTTGGACCCAAATACTTGGATCCTTGAGTATAAACGGAGCTTTCTCATGGACAACCCAAAACTGGTTTCGGCTGCAGGGGAGTTCTTGAAGATCAGGCTAACAAGAGAGATTAAAAGGATGATGCAGGAATTCTGGCTGCTATCTGTGTTTGGAAGCCAAGATTTTGATTATACAGAAAGGAGTATCCCAATCCCTACTTAAGACATGAGAGAGCATGTGATTCTCATTCCTTGTGAGAATCTTTTGATGTTATAGTAATTTCTTTGGCTCTAGAGACAATACGAGTTAGGTGCAGCTGGTTTATGTTTCAGCAGTTGTTCATTGATATATTGTTGATGAGTACCACTTTTACTTCAACAAGGCAACATATGGATATTATAGAAATGATGCAGAAATAGATTGCAATGGATAGAATCCAAGATTTATATACATATATTCACTGTTTTATCTCAATGTTATGGAACAATTTTACTTGATTCTCACCAGTAGTCCTTGCAAGAACACGAACCATCTCTACAATGGTGAAATCTAGTTCTATCTCTTACGATGATTTCCACATTGAACACCTTTGATGCCTTCTTCATAAAGTTGTGGCAGTCCTCACAGATTCTGAGGTTCTTGATTATACGGATGCAGGATTGTTTTTCCCTGCTTATTAGTCCGTAACACAGAGCTAATTTCTCGCTGTGCCAAAGTACAACCTCTTTCTTTTCATCTTCATCTAAGTCTACCAAAACACTGCTGGTATTTGGAGTGTAGCCTGCTTGTTTCAGCTTGTCAACAACCTCATCTAACTTCACATAAATTTCATCTGTTTGTTTATGTTTTTTATCTGCGGTCAAAAACTCATGTATCTCATTATCCATTTCAATCATACTGCGTCCTTGTTGCTTTGATATGCCTTTATGTCTCATGAATTGTCTCACCGCTCCAACATTTTCCCACCTTTTCTCTTTCGCATAGATGTTTGATAAGAAGATATGGGCCCCATCGTGGTCAGGATCTAACTCGAGAAGACGTTTTGCAGCAAATTCTCCTAATTCAAACTCACCATGGATCCGGCAGGCAGCCATCAGGGATCCCCAGATGACAACATTTGGGGCCATTGGCATACTCTCAACAAGTTCCAGGGCATCTGCAAGGTGATTAGCTCGACCATACAAATCTACCATGCATCCATAATGTTCTAATCTGGGTGTAATTCCATATTCGTTTACCATTTTTTCAAATGCTTTTTGTCCCTCTTCAACTAATCCTGCATGGCTACAAGCATAAAGAACACCCACAAATGTAATCCAGTTGGGTTCCACATTTTCAAGTTTCATCTGTTGAAAATGTTTCAGGGAATTATCCACATCTCCATGGATAGCAAATGCACTGATCATGCTGGTCCAAGATATGACATTTTTCCTATGCATCCGACCAAAAACTTCTTTTGCTTCCTCAAGACTTCCACATTTGGCATACATATCGATGAGGGCATTATTTATAGGCAGAGCTTTCCCAAATCCATTGTCAGTCACATATAGATGGATCTTTTTGGCTTGATCCAATGCACCAAGATGTGCACATGCTGAGATAACACTTAAAATGGTAACTTGGTCAGGTTTAATTCCATGTCGCAGCATTTCATGAAATATCTTAAGAGCTTCTTGAGGCTTATCACTATCAGCATAACCAGAAATCATTGCACTCCAACACACCAAATCCTTATCAACCATTTCATCAAACACTAATCGAGCAGCTTCAACATTGCCAACTTTTGAGTACCCAGAGATCATGGCAGTTGAGGCCACAACATTAGTTGGCTTCAACTTATCATACAAACTTTGTGCCATGTCCATGGCGCCTGAACTTGCATACATGTTCACAAGTACACTCTGTAAATGAGAGTCAATCACAATGTTATTATCGGATATGAACCCATGCACTAGTTTTCCAACATCCAAATTTCCAAAACGGCTGCATGCAGAAAGAATGGTGGTAAAAATTCTCTCATCTGGTTCCACTTTTGAGCCCTTCATCTCTTCCAGCAAGGCCAGTACATCATCAAAAAGCTGGCTTTGGCAATACCTGTTTGAATATGTACACAAAATCACAATCAGGAAACACCCAATCTAGATCTAACCATTTCAAATCTGAAGTCCCTCTTAGTTTTACTTACTAAAAAGTAGCAACCTCAGTGTGTTGACTATGTACATAAATAGAATTTGATCTTCCAATCATTACACCTCATAAGTTTATAGCAAAAGCAAGATGAAACGACACATTCCATTATGAAAAATATGCTTCGTTTTAGGTAGCAGATTATCACTATTATCCAAGTATGTGCTATAAAAAATCCTGTTTGATTTTAAAGATGGCGGCATCCTTTCCATCTATAACATAATACAAATGATACATTTCCACTTCTATAGAAATGATGCATGATGTAGTTCATAAAGGTAAATCATGAAATTTAATAGTGAAAAACTTCACACTTCAGAAAACGCAAGAAAATTACACTGACTAAAAAATTTATCGACACATCCTTAAAAAACAAACTCACCCGTCTATCATAATAGTCCAAGAGACAACATCTTTATACGACATTTTATCAAACACAAGACGGGCCTCCGAAATGAGCCCACAAGCAGCGTACATCCCCACTAACGCTGTTTCCACAAAAGGGTCGGAGTCGAACCCAAGTTTCGCGGCTAACCCATGAATCATTTTCCCTTCACTGAGCGCCATAGCTTTTGACGCCGCCTTCAGTAACAGCGGAAAGCTGAACCTGTCAATGGGGAAAGCTTTTTTCTGCATTGTTTGGAAAAAGATGAGCGTCTCATCGGCATTGTTCGAGCGGGAGAGGTGTTTGAGGAGCTTGCTCGAGAGTTGGGGCGGTGGTTGGCGTTGGGCGGGGATAGAGGAAAGGAGTGACAAAGCGTATGAAGGGTAGGAGAGGGAACAGAGGATGAGGTTGAAGAGGTGATGGTGGTGGTGCCCGTGGTGTGGATTCCTGAGGAGGTGAGCATGGATTTGTTTGAGGTGGGGGAGAGAGGTGGCGGTGGAGATGAGCTTGTTGAAGTTGGCTTGGGGGAGGGCCGTGGCGGCGGCGGCGGCGGGGTAGTGAGGGTGGAGAGGCGTGGAGAGGAGGGGCTGGGCCATGAGGATGAAATATGTTTGATAAAAGAAATGGAGGGAAATCTCTCACTTTGTTCTTATAAAAAAAATAAGTTAAAAAACAATAAAATAAAATCATTACCCTAATTTAAATTTAAGATTAATTTCTAAAAGATTATTTAGATTCATTTTGTTGAATACATAAGATTGGCTTCAATATATTTTTTGCTTTAATTCAAACCAATTTCAGCTCAACTTGTCCTAATTTTGTAATGAATTATAAATTATTGAGAAATTACAACGTGTTTTCTTGAAATTCGACGTAAAGACAAATATTTTTTATTATTTGAAAAATTATAAATATTTTTTAATATTTGATAAAATTTCTTTGATAGAGACGGATTGTCAACTTGGATCTTGTCGTATTTTTCTTTAAAAAGAAATTGAACGAAGTGAATGGAAAAAATTTAAATATTATATTAAAAAGAATATCCAAGTAGTCCATAAAAATTTAAAAAAAAATAAATAAATAAAATTATAATACATAGTCCACAATATTATTTTGATCAGTTCACATAAAAAATTATGAAAACTTAACAAAAACTAACGAATTAAGCTAATTGCTATCCCGCCGTTAAAATCATGGGGGTATTAGTAATTTTTTTAAACAACGAAAAAATATTTGTAATTATATCAAACATTAATAGAGTTCGTTGTAATTCACCATAAATTGTATATAAAATTATTGAATTGTTTGAGTTCGAATTTTACTCATTTTATATATAAAAGACGGAATTAGTTCATGATTAAATCAAATTCACTAGCGATCTATAATATTTGATAAAATTTAAATAAATTTGAACAATTATATCATATTCAATGGGATTTATTAGCTCGTATATCCAAAAAAAAAATCTATCTTTACGAATGCTAATGGGGCGGGTTTGCCAAAATCTGGGACCCGCCCTTTCCAAAAAAATCTTAAACCCGAACCCAAATTCGGGACCTATCAAGATTGGACTTGATAGATCCAATTAATATTTTTTAAAAATAAATAATACTATCATAATTTTATAAATATGAGACAATAATATTATTGAAATATTAATATTTTTTTATCAATTTATATATGCATGTTATAGACATTAAAATATTAAAAAAAATAGAATGTGTGTTACTTATGTAAACATTATAATACTTATAAATTTTATATCATTATTTTAATTCATAAAAACATCAAGTTTATGTATTATATGTAAGCATAAAAAATATTTATATTTTTTTTGTTTATGTACAAAGTATTTTATATAAGTATACATAAAATATACAAAATAGAAACATTAATTAGAACAGATTCGAGTCCAAACCACTAAAATCCAGACCGATCTCGAGGCCTATTTAAAACTGCAAAACCCGTCTCAACCAAGGTGGATCCGGATTTAATTCATTTAAAAAATAATATTTCTATAATGAAAATATTGCAAAAACAAAGGATATAAGACTTTGTAAAATCAATTCAAGAAAATGTAGTAATTGTAATCTCTCATGAAACGGTTTGAGCATAGTTTTGGAACGGTTTCAATATTACAGAAATCCTCAAGGTATCTATTATGGTATAAAATATTTATATGAAAAGATACATTTACGATGGCTAATATAAAAGTACGATGTTGCCCTCCAATTAGTTGCCTGTATGTGGTTGTTGTTTTCTAGTTATGGATAATTTGGTAATTCGATTGAACTATCAAAATGGTGTGGTCCTCCTTTGGTGATATCCATTTTATCCTTCAACATTTTTTCTTTCGTTTAAGATGGCTGGTGCAAAAGTACAACTTCGCCCTCCAATTAATGTGGTTGTGGTTTTTTGGTTGAGGATGTTTTGGTAATTTGATTAAACTACCAAGGTTATGCGGCCGTCCTCCAACGAAAAGTTTATGTTATACATCAATTTTTTTCCCCTTTTATTTATAATGACTGATACAAAAGTACGACTTCACCATCCAATTAACTGTTTGCAGCATGGTTGTCGTTTTCTGGTTACAGGTGATTTAAACTATCAAAATCGTGTGGTCCTCCTTCCGTGAAAAGTTTATTTTATCCTTGGATGTTTTTCCTTTTATTTATGATGACTAGTATAAAAGTACGGCTTCGCCCTCCAATTAATTGTTTGCATGCAGTTGAGTTTTCTTTTTTTTTTTTTTTTTGTTACGGATAATTTGATAATTCGTTTGAACTATCAACGTCATGTGGCCCTCTTCCAACAAAAAATCTATGTTATCCAACTTATTCTTGACAATTTTTCTTTCATTTATGATGACTGATATAAAAGTACGATTTTACCCTCCAATTAATTATCTACATGTAGTTGTCGGTTTTTTTTTTATTACGGGTAATTTGATAATTCGATTCAACTATCAAAATTATGTGATAGAAAGTCTGTTTTATCCTTTGTTATTTTTCCTCTGAATTATGATTAATTAGAATAGAATACAACTACAACTGTTCTTTCAAAATTGAATTCTAGAAAGTGAATCCATAATGGCAATCTCGAAAGACAAGAGAAGTCGCTGATTGGAAAGGGCGACAACGGATTTTGAGAAACACGGGCGCCGTCGGTACTAATTGGACGTGGCGATTGGTCATTCCATCATTACATTAGTGGATCAGTTCGTTAGGGTTCTTGACAGTTGAGCTCGATTAACTGCTGCTTTTTGTATAAATATGCTTGTGGAGATGGAAATCAGCGTCTGAAAGCTCGTTCGTGAAATCCATTTGCACTTCATCAAGAAAATGGGTGAAGCCCTTTTCGATCTCGAACATGTTCTTCGCTCAAAAAAGGTGCATTTTTTTTTTTTTGTTACCTTTACTTGCACTTTTATGCAGTAGAAACGCGTTGATGTTTCCTTGTTTTGATAAAAAGTGCTGATTTATTAGGATTTTGGATTGTTGGGACTAGTTGTTGAATACTTTAAGAGGGGTTTTTGATTTGATTTCTCGAAATTGTTCCTCTTTTTTTTTTTTTGGTAATGGTTAAGGGTGGGGGAATTGACCCGTTCAAGACAAAATGTCGTGTGCCGAGTTTTTTGTTGTATTAGGGATTAAATTTGCGCAAAATCCAAAATTTGCTTGATTTTAGTATATTTATATTTAAATTTTCCACTTTGTTGAGAGTCTTGAACCAAAATATCAGGAGCAATTGACACTGGAAGAAGCAAATGTATTGCTGCAATGGAGGGCTCAGGCTATGAGAGACTTCACAGTTGGTTTCGGTGGTGGTTCAATTGTTACTTGGCTAGGTATGCATATTGACGATCATATTATACATTCTCGGTTAGAATTGTTTTATGCATCAAAGTTATGCCCCTCTAAATATGGATGTGTTTGCGTGCTTGTTCGTGTTGTGCACACAAAAAGTATAGTACCCATTAGAATTTTAAGGAAGTAGCTGACATAGAATATAAAGTGCCCTTGAAGACTAGTTGTCTATCATTTGCTTGTTTGGTGCTGAAGAAGAGGTAAAGAAAAATAGAGGTTTGTTGAAAAGTGAGGCCTAAAAAGATGCTAATTGCGGCTCTGTTTCAATGTGTTAAAACTGCGACAAGTTCTCTAGTTGCTTGATATGTCTGAGCTTCTGAAATGTGCTAAAAGGCCCTTGGATGGTGTGACATTCTTAAGTCGATCTTTAGAAGTCATTGATATAGAGTAAATAGAAAGTCAACTTGTGTATGGAAGGGAAAAGACTAAATATTCACAGCATTACTCTGCCATGTCTGGTGTTAGCCTTTAATATGTCTGTTCTATTGAGGTTGGATGTACGCCACTTGATTGCTTCTGATATTTTTTGTTATCAATTATAATCTTTTTTGGTGGGTGTTAACGTTGTTGCCTGACCAAACCATCCGACTTTATTTTTGTCAGCGACCCAAAGGCTACGTTATCTACTCCGCCTTAACATTACACTGGGTGAGTGATATTGTTCCTGTCTTCGTTTTCTTATTTGCAGATCCTTTACTTTTGAACCTTTACTTTTCTAGTTTGATTGTCTGCATATGTTTTATCAGTTTTGTTGTGACAACTAATGTAAGACCATTTTCGAAAAGATAAGGAACACTTGCTGTCTATTGCTGCAGTCAAAGTGATTATCCACTCACATATTCCAGTTGCAACTATGCTCATCTATATTGACCGTATTAATGGTCACTGTAACAGAATGATCCATTTTCTGCTTTACACTTAGGGGCTGCTGCTGCTTGTGGATTCTGGAGAGTTGGTAGGTCCGTTGAATCATCTGTTGAACATATTCTTTCACTGGAAGGGACTCGGATACAGAGAGAGTTGGCAAACATGTAGGTTCTTAACAAAATCAGTTAGTTTTGCACTTCATTTCATTTGGCTGGTATATGGAAATTGACAAATTGCTACTAGATAAGCATTGATTTTGTGCTTAATGTATTGGCAAATTGTTTATATATATACTCAGAGCTACCATGAAAACTACTCGTTGGTTCTTAATTTGATTTGTTCTCTAACCTTAGGAGAGTTCTCCATTCCTACGATTTATCCGTTCGGGTCCCCACAATCTAATGCTTCAACAGGAATACTTTATTTATTTTTCGGCAATGTCGACCAGCAGTTGTAAAGTAGGCAAAAAGCATTTGCTTCATCAAGATATCATTTACTGTACATATTATAATATAGCAACTGGATGATATTCATCTATTTACTAAAGATGAGATTAGAAAACTCAGAAGTTGATCTTTAGAGACCAATGAGTTTTTCTGTATTCCAGACTTTTTCTCATATTGATACTTGAATATTTATTATGAGAACTTGCTTTGGCATCTGAATGTTTTGGTCGGGATTGTAGTAGCTGAAACACTAGCAGAATTTCCTTGATGGTAGCTAATGTTTCTATTGCCTGAATAAATAACCCTGCTCCCTAGGTTCTCTATGAGAAGTCCTAATATTGTGTTTAGATCTTTCTTAAAGACTCATAGAAACAACTGATTATTTTCTGCCATCAATCTTGAGATTTCTTCTGTTATGCTGTATTCTTCTGTTTCCATCTATATATCTTGTTTGGGTTGGTAATTTCTTTTGCTTGCATTTATCCTTAGAATGTTGATGAAGTATCACAATGATCCATGGGTGATGCAGCGTCTCTCAAAGCATTTTTACTCAGAAGAAGTTTATGACGATTCATCAGTAGACAGGCCAACACTTAGGTGGCGTTTCCGTAACTTTTTTGGAGATCCTGTTACTCGTTCCGAGAGTACATCCTACAGGGACGAAACTGATTCTCAGAATAATGATGTCAAGAAAACTACAACCGAGCCAAAGCACGTTAATGTGAGTGAATCTTCCAGAATTTCTAAATTTTAAGGATTAAAACGACACAAGGGAATGTGGTCAAGGAACAAAATTGCATCAATGATCATATATATGTTGTCATTAACCTTTTAATGGCCTTCAAAGCATAGGACTTAAAATAGCAAATTGTGCTAATTTTTATTTCTTGGTGCATAAAGCATATCGTCGCACTCTTTTCTTTGTCTTGATGAATAACAGATAAGCTGACCCCCCTCTTCCATTACTGAGGGGCAAGTTTTAAGGAACTTTGCGTGATAATTCAACGAATATATTATGTTAATTTACAGTGGAGGGCTGAAGTAAATATTCATATTATGGAATGATTATATCCGTGTTTTCCCCCAATATTAGGTGGATACTGCCTGGGACATTATGGAGAACCCATTTGATCTCATTTTTGGGCAACCTGGAGATGTCGAAACTGTTCCTCATGCTGATACCCCCAGCGTATCATCTTTGAGACAGAGGCGTAGAGAGAGACGAGCTCGTCGTAGGCATAGGAGGCATCATCAAGATGAATCTGATGTTTGAAATTCCTGAAGATTCTGTCTCCATTAATTTGAAAAATAACGAAGTTGGAACCTTGTCGTTCTGCATCAGCGCTTGCTGAACTTTCAGCTATGTCAGGTAACATTGAAACTCTGTTATGACCATTTGTATGAAATATTTATAGCATTTGTAAAACCATGTGGATTACATGTTACTTGTCTAAGTCTTGAAGGAGAGAATTCCCTTTTTTTCTTTTCTTTAGTCAGAAAATATATCTTTTGCTTCATTTGTTCTGGTAACAATTCTCATTTAGATTGAAAGGTGGAAATCATCCTTCCCAGAGTAAAAAGATAGATTTTAGAGAAAATCCCACACAACCCAAACCCTATATGACACTTCCTGAAATGTTTACAAGCAACTGTACGCGTTTTGTACTGTGCAAGAAAGACATTGTCTTGCATTACTACTCTTCTGCGGTCACCCCATACGTGAGCACGTTTAGGCCATTCTTTTTATTTTGGGTAAATCGCATAAAATTCTGGTGTATTTTTATTTTTTAGGTAAAACCTCCCTATGTTAATTTTATAGACAAATAAGTTCTTGTGTTTTTAAAATAATACACACTCTCTCCCTCCGTTAATTAAGGTTAACAGTGTTAGATTTTTCAAGGAGTTGACAGTTATGTCCTTGTAATGATAGTTAATCTTCATTAAATAAGAATGAAGGGTTTAGATTTTAAACATATCAAAAAAAAAGAGAAAAATAGACGTTTACAAATATAAATAATCTCAAAAAGTGTTAAAAAAGAAACTCAATCTCATTTTAGGCGTGTGATATGCATTATTCGTTAATTTCTAACGGGGTGAGAGGGGGTATTTTGTTGCCTTTTAAATAACACGTGGTTTTTTACCTATTAACATAACATAGGGGTTTCATGCTATTTTTCTAAAATATAGAGGTGTTATGCAATTTATCCTTTTATTTTCTTCAACTGAAGAATTCACAAAGTTTTAATATATCAATTTTATTGCTATACAATGTTCTATTTATATATTTATGCATTTTTTCACATGGATTGAGTGCAGGTTTAATTATATTTTCATTTTAAAAAAATTATAAAAATATATTTAAAATAAATCATAACAGTCCGCAAATTCAAAAAAAAAAAATTTGTTTTCAGTTTTTCAACTGAGAGTCGAAGGCACATAAATTTTTTTTTTTTTTTTAATTTTAAACCGCGACTCCAATTCTCCAATTCAGCTGGCAGCCGAATTGACAAGTGAAGGTCAATTCGTCTGTCAGCCTACTTTTTGCTTTATTGTTAATTTAATATATATAATTATATATAGAGTACATATATATTTAAAATATCTAAATATAATATGTATTAATATTTTTATTTTTTCACCCTCCTAAAAAGTCATGCTCCATACAGACAGGAAGTAAGTTCTTCTTATTCTAAGCATGCTTATGCTAATTATATTCTTTACGGGAGTTCGGAAAAAAAAAAAAAAAAAAGAGAGAGAAGAAAAGAAAATTCATCATTCGGACCCCATCTCTAAGATTTCTACTCTAATAAGTATCGGAATCTCAACTTATTGATGTGCATAAAAGTAGATTAGCCCAAAAAGGCCCAAAAGATCCAAAAAGAAAAAAGAACGAGAGGCCCGTAACATCCTAGGAGACCCAAATCATGAGAGGCCCCAAAAACACTTGATAGGCGGCCTTGGCAGGTGCCCCTTAGAAAGTAGACATGCGGACAGCCTTGGTAGGTGCCCCTTATTAAGTAGACAGACGGACGACCTTGACAGGTACCCCCTAAAAAGTAGATTGGCGGCGACCTTGGTGAGTGCCTCCTAGAAAACAGATGACAAAGGAAGGAGGCCAATATCCTCAAGATCGGCCCAAGAGGGAGGCTCACTGGGCTCTGCCCAAGGAAGAGCCCCCCACCCCAAAATCTCTCCAAGGACGAAACCCACAAATTTGGCCTAAGAAGAAGGCCCAGTACAAAAGCCCGCTGCATCTTTCCAAGGCCAATCGGCAGGGAGGAAAGTGCCATCAAAGAGTTGGGCTCTTTAGTTTAAGAGGACTCCCCACCAAGTAGGAGTCTACATGAAGGAGTCCCCCTTCATCCAAAAGTTTAAATAGGTGAATATTAGTACCCTTGAGATAATTCAGGAGGCAAATATATTTATCATTAATTTTAAGTTACTCTTTTTCCAAATTATATATATTCCAAGAAAAAAAAATTCAAACGTTCACATATCAAGTGAATCACTTGAAATGTAAAACATCATACAATTAATATATTAAACTTGTCAATTATTTGACCAAACCCGACATAGGCTAGAATTTTACCTTTATTCCATTACAAGATTTTGCTTACACGGATAAGTATGGTAGAATACATCTTGTGCTTGTTTTACATCAAAATAGAGTTTCACGTCGTAATATCCGACGACATTCGGAATTAATCGAGCCGCAAAAAGAAATTAACGGGTAAATAACTAGGAACTCTGCTGCTGCGGAGAGCTTTTCAAGTATTGATCGTCCCTGTACTTGGAATACTGGGGAAGTTCAAGGGCTGTTTCTGCAATTTGCCTGTCCTCATGGATCTTTGCTACCAGGCTTTCAAGGGATGGAAAGTTGGCCTGTAAAGCAACACCATAAGCAATTATTGAGTACAAATTAAAGCAAAAATAATGACTATAAAGTACCGCTGTGGAGTACCTCCTGCCGTATATAGCCAACAATAGCAAGACGCAGATCCTCGCCATAAAAGTCCTCGTTAAAATCGTGAAGCAACCATGGCTCCTGTAGTATTGTCACCGGGTAAGAATGATACATGAATCAGACAAAGTAAAGTTGAAATGCAGACAATTAAGAAGCATAACTCACAATTGTCTTCTCGGTGTTGCTGAAATAAGGATTCCAACCGATGCTCATTACCATCTTATAAACACCTCGAGTTGCTAATCCAGCCCACCCGAAATAAACTCCTGAAGGATGTTCTGAGAGGATTGCAGAGTAACCCTCTATGGATAAATTAGCTGGAAGATAAGGAGAAGAAGAAAAAACTTCATTCACAACACATGAAAAATGCAACTTGTAGTAGTTAGTGGTAATATTATCTATAAAAGTACCTCAAGCATAGATACAACATAAAAATCAACAAGAATGTCCTTGTTTGTTTCATTTAAGAGAATTCATAAGTCGAGAAACCTGTGGGAATTCCGAGCACCTTTGAGCCACGGCCAAAACCTTTGATGACAGGACCACCAATGTACCAAGGTTCTATTGGTAATGTACCTTCTATCCCTGCGGCAGCAGTTTAATAAATTTGTAGTGTGATACACTATGTTAAAAATATGCAAATTAGTTTAAGAGGCTCACAGTCTTCGAATGCAGGTAGGCCCCATTTTTCTGGTTGCAAATCTAGTAGGGAGTTAATCACCTCATCTGCGGAGGTGAATAGGTGGGATTGTTTAGGAAGGGATGGGACGGCAACCACTTCCATACTAGCTGCCTTACCAGCAGTAACACCTGGCCTAGATATAATAAGCAATCCTCACATAAGCATTTGCAGTAGTAATAATCACATTGGCTGTGGGCATCCATGGTTACACAGATTTCAGTGAGAATGGAAAAACATCTAAGATTTACATAAATAGAAAATCAAAGAAACTCATAATTGAAGTGTTCAAAATTCTGGATGGCTTATCCGCAATGCTTCATGATACTTACGGTGAATCTTCAATAACAAGACAGCTGGAAGGATCTACCTTAAGCCCCTTAGCAGCTTTAAGATATCTTCAACAAATGAAAAACCATTCACTATAAGCATTGATTCAATTCTTTTATGACAGAAGCATAAATAAACGCAAAGTCTAGTTAACGTATTCCATCTTACATCTCAGGAGATGGCTTCGGGCTGGTCACTTGATCACCACCTATAATAAAAGAGAACGATTCTTTCCATCCTACAATTAAATTTCTGGTCAATGAGATCACATAGGTGATGCAAACAAAAACCATACAGTTATGTAGTCATAGAAAAATAAACTTACATAGGCAGAATGTAATGATTTAGCTGAGATTTCAAACATAAATACCCTGATGATAAGATAGCTTTGTCTCAATATTTTCCTTTGACGAATTTGAAGCCAAGGCCATCGGGATGCCATGACACCTTAAATGGTTGATTAACCTGCTGGCACCAGGTTGAGCTTTGATGTTGCACCACCTACCATAAAAGTTAGAGATATAATCAGTTAAATGATGATGAAGCAATCTCAGAAGACAGTTCTGCAACACTCATATTTTAGACCTTAACATGAGAAAAAGCAAATTTTTTCAAGGAAAAGAGCTTGAAACATTGTGTATACTTCTTCAACTAATGCAAGTCTAGTACATAAAACTTTCTGGAGTCTCAAATTTTCAAAATAAAATAAAATAAAATAAAATAAACAAATAAAATTGGTACCTGTACTCTTCACATTTAGCAGAAAATTTCACTAGGCAAACATAGTACGTTAAACAATTATGGAGTTGTGGTTTCCTTTCCTGAAACTTACTTTTGCAAAATGTGGTCACATATACATGTACGACTTGATTTCTTTCCCTTCACAGAAAAGAGAGATGAAAGATTGTTTTTAAAAAATTCACCAGAGAGCATTCAAGAAAATCCCCTATCTCAGCAACTTGGCATTAGTTTCTCAACTCATAAGAGTTCCAAGAGTGGTACATGCCGACATCATTAGACTATATCATGCTAAAAGTTTCGGACTTCAAAATAACAGACACAGTTATTAGACTCCATTATTTGTAAGCATGACCTTGTACAACCAAGAAGAATTCAACCCCTAGTAGGGTATGATTTTAATATTGGCTAACTCAATTAATATAAAAAGAAGACAGAAGCTAAGATACAAGTAATATTACTTCTCAGAGAATATTGGAGTAATTTCTGATAGAAGTTCATCTGTAGACAAGGGAAGTCCATAATCTTCAACAATAACAGTAGCAGCTTCATAGGGTGTCCTTCCTACAATTTTCTGAGCGGCTTTTCCATCCCATTGCGTTCCATACTTAACCAAGAAAGCACTCAGAACATTGCTCACAATGTCATCTGACATAAACAAATTTTACATCAAAGTTGGAAGACAAAACACATGCAAACAATTAAGAAGTTCAATACAAACACTGGATGAAATTATTTCAACACTAGAACTCAAATATAAAGCATATATTGACAGTTGAATGGTTAGTTTAACAAATTTGATATAAACAAATACTGATAAAAGAAGCAGGCAATGAAAAAGGGGTAGAAATCAATGACTAACAGCACATTTAATAATTAGATCTGATAAAAGCACATAAAAAAATGCAGTCATTCTCTACATTCGTTCATGAAGATGAATTCAATATGTAAAATGTCATAGTGAGATGTACAAGACTATCCTCATGTCATTGCAGAGAGAATCATAGACATGCCAAAATTTTGAACAGAAATCCATTATTTCCCATACATTAGTTCAACAGCCAGCTAAAGCCTACCTGTGTTAAGAAGCGTTCCATCCAAATCAAGGATAACACATGACACAAGCTTCCTGAAAGGCTTTGCCATTGAAATGTTCCAAATGTAAAGCAAAGCTTATGATTCCATCAAGCGCAGGTGGTCGTAAAGAAAGCACTGCCACTGTCCTACATTGACAATGTACCATGACACATTAAAAAGGAATTCATGATAGTGTTTGGATTTGATTCAAGAAACATAATTTGCAATATTGACAATGTACCAGAGCAGAGTGCATTATTTGCAATAGAGAGCGGAAACATATAATCCACAACAGCAACAAAATTGGCAAATCAAATATCCATTCTGTAATTCAAGTGACATAGAGTTAACGAAATAATCCAAGACGAACCATACAAACCACAATTGTCATAATTATAGAACAAAAGTTTACTCCAAATGTTTGATTTTACAAATTGAAAATCATGTTCCTCTCACGGAAGAGAAGGGGAAAAAAGAACACCACAGATTCGTCCTTTTATATCCATCAATTTTATGCGAGGTATTTTACGCTCATGAAGTGAAAACATATCTAGCGCAAGAAGGTATGAGCAGTAACATATCAGAATTAGAAAGTGCCTTGATTACATTCAATATCCTAGTTACTCCCATGTAACACATCATTTTCACATAATACTGCAAAATTTCCGAAGTGTTGAGCGACAAGAGAAAATAGAAATGAATAATAGAATTCCAATGACATCTTAGTACCATGTGAATGTTCAAAGGAACAAAGAATTCAACAGATGGACAATTTACCATCCGTCAATGAGAAAAGAAAATAAGTTTACCGGTTCCAAATATATAATTCTAAGCCAGCAACCTTCTAACTTCTAGGCTTTTATCTTCTATCAAGTTATACTCAAATTTCTTCTACAATGTGACCACAAAAAGTGATACCATTTGCAATTCCTCCGTAAAAGGAGAAAAGCTGGCGTGCAGATCCTCAATAAAAAAGTTCTAGGAAAAGAGTGAGGGAGATTAGTTTGACAGTATTAGAGTTTACAAAGTGCACAAAGAGCAGGTTGAGAAACAAACGATAAGGTGTTGACATGTCTGCTGGCCAATTTCACACAAGATTAAAATCGAAGTATAACACGATCTTAATAATACTTTCACTCACCTTGATAGACTACCACAATTCCTGGTTCGATTATCAGACAATCTAAGACAATCAAAGTTGAATAAAAATCATAAAATTCAAAAGAAGAGCAATATAGAAAAGAAGCTTTTTCTGAATAACACAACCCACAATCTAATAGTTGAATCCTAACTATAAAATTAGCCACCTGATCAACTAAAAAACAATTGTGGAAATACAGAAGAAAACACACCAGTAATTTGTTCTACCACTGAATCAACATTCCAAACAACTCATGACTTCAAAAACTAGTTAAACATTCAATTAAACAACCAAACAAGATTAGAGAGTGAAAGAAAAAATGGATTCTTGGTAAGTACCCAAACAATGGATTCATAATTTTTCAACCAATGAGTGGAATCTTGAATTATACACACTCACATGCACTTCACATGATTACAAGAAAGAAAGTAAAAACACCACTTGTAGATAGTCTGCGCTTTGTCTTGAGAAAACACTTATCGGAACATAACAACACAAAACAAGATTACAGAAAAACAAAGACATATCCGCCCTAGGGCCGGCTACACAATTTGCCTCTTCTCATCTTCAAAAACAACTAAAAAGTTGGGAAAGGGGTCCAAAGTGGTGGGGTTTAACTTTCCAGAGTTTTGGACGGAACCCGTTTTGTTTTATGACGGGGCTCCAGACATCTTATTCATAATCTTCTGTTTTTTTTTTAATAATTATATTTACACCTCAAATTAATGATTGATTTATATAAATTATTTTTATGTTTTAAAAAATTACATACATATTCACCAGAAACATCAATTTCACTTATATAAATCACCTCAATTTTTTTAAATATTTAGACATTCACCCCCCAGAAAACATATCAACTGGACAAACTAACACTATGTCTAGATTGTCATTGGCGGTTTCTGTAATTACACAAAAATATATGAATAATTTATATAAATAGACCATAAATTAAAAATAAAACATAATTTTATCCCTATTTTTATGACGATTCTAATTTTTAGAATTAATTACACCGTCCTCATAAATTTGGGGTAATTATTTTAATAATATAAAAAAAATATACACAAGTAGTGTTGTTTTGAAATTTTTAAAGATATAGGCAGTACCGCGATTTTTAGTGCAGTGCTGCCATTTTTATTTAAAAAAAAACAAAACTTCGATGGCACTGCAATATTAATTCGCGGTGCCATTTTCTATATTAAAAAAAAACCTTGGATGTTTTTGTCCCTAAGGATTGTGCCTATTTCATTTTCAAATTACTAATATACATGGTTTATCAATTAATATGATACGGATGGTTTATCAATTTATAAGGTTAATAATATGGGTAAACTACATTAATATTTTTTGAGGTTAGATCAAATTACACAAACACCGTCTGTGTTTTATATTAAATTAAAATTATTTTTTTCTATAAAAATATATTCTAATAATAATAATAATAATTTTTTGCTCGGTATCGTTACTTCAATTAAGTCACACGATATAATTGATGTCAGTTTTAATTTCATTTCTTTTAAAATATAAGTTACAAATAAATTGGCTCTTAAATGTTTTAATTGGTCATTTACCTTCTTATTATATTACGTCGTTTCGAAATAATAATTTAATTGTGTATGTATATTATCATCTTTCATTTCTTCCTTTGTTTTTTTTTAGTAAATTACAACGAGTTCTATTAAAATTTGGTATAATTATAAATACCTTTTTATTGTTTGAAAATTGTCACTAATACCCCCTGATGTAATATAATAAGAAGATAAATGACCATTTAAAAAATTTAGGAGCCAATTTATTCGTATTTATATTTTAAAAGAAATAAAATTAAAACTGACAGCAATTATATCGTGTGAATTAATTGAAGTAACGATACTGAGCAAAAAATTATTATTATTATTATTAGAATATATTTTTTATAGAAAAAATAATTTTAATTTAATATAAAACACGGTGTTTGTGTAATTTGATTTAACCTCAAAAAACATTAATGTAGTTTACCCATATTATTAACCATCTAAATTGATAAACCATCTGTATTATATTAATTGATAAAACCACGTGTATTATTAATTTGAGGATGAAATAGACACAATCCTTAGGACAAAAATATCTAATTTTTTTTTATATATATAGAAAATGGCACCGCGAATTGATTTCGTGGTGCAACTGAATTTTTCTTTCTTTTTTTTAAATAAGAAAAGGCACCGCGATTTGAAATCGAGGTGCCGCTAATTTTTTTTAATAAAAATGGAAGCAAGGTGCCACCTATATCTTTAAAAGTTTCAAAACAACACTACTTGTGTATTTTTTTTTTTTTTGATATTATTAAAATAATTTCTCCACTAAATTTTCTATACTTAATAATTCAAAACTTGCAGGTTTCAGAAAAATATATAAACTTTTAAAATGCAAAAAATACTAAGAAAAATCACGATAATGTAAACATATACAGAGCAGTATGGTTTTATTATATTTTAATTGCAAAAAATTAAATATGTAAGTATTTCTTCAAGAATTAAAACTCTATATTTTAAACTTATACCCAAAAATTAATTATTTTAAACTACATAATTTTGTATGTGAGATGACTTTTGCAGCAACTCAGCAAATCCGTTAGTTCCGGCTCGAATTCAAATATAAAATTTTTAACTCTAATTAAAGAATTACAATTATGAAAATTTGCAAAATTTATAAAAGCAAAACAAAAACAGAAAATGATCCAAAGCAAAAAATGGGGTTACAGAAGAACCTAAGAGCCATGATTTTCGAATTTTTTACAGGCTTCGTTTGAAGTTCGTATAAATCAAACAATAGACCTTAAGAGATGTAATGGCAAACCTTTTCGCGCTTGGCCGGCATCACAGCAGTTCCTTTCCTCGTTGCAGACGGCACTGGTAGATGGATTTGGGGTTAGGGTTAGATTTGAAAATTGGGGTAGAAAGAAAAAACAGTTGAGTGGTGGTGATGGTGAGTCGTGAGAATTGAGCAATGAGAAAGAAACTGCGGTTTTTAGAATTTAGAGTTGTGAGAAAGAAAGAGAATGAAGATAATGTATATTTTTTTTAATAAAATTATTGTTTTGTATATTTTTTTTAATAGAAGTATATTGTTACAAATACTTATTATTGTATTAATCATAAAAAATATTAAAAATATGATACAATATTTAATTTATTGTTATAAATATAATTAATGAGTTGAGTAATTGAATAATTAATAAAAGTATATAATATATATATATAAATATATACATTAAATTATTAAAATACTTGCACATAATTTTATGTAGTTATTAATATTACTTAAAAGAAATAATATAAGTTATTTTTTAAAAATTGTTGATTTCAATATATACCAAAAAAATTAAAAGACCAATTTTTTAAACCAATGTACAAAATAGTGATTGATCTCATTATGTATATATAATAAAATAATAATTAAATAATTAAATTATCCATCCATCATTAATTGACTATTATTATTATTATTATCTTTAGATTAATTTATAGGAATCACCAAATTTTGACATAAATTTGTAAGTAATAAAATAGATTGTATATATGTATCTTTATATAAATATAAACACAGTACCCCGTTACCCGCACGATGCAGTCTTGACCTAGGATCAGAAGTGGGGGAGATTGGATCGTGGACTGATTACATTCGTCGATCGGGGTGCCCAGTCGTACACTGAGGGAGACAGCACAGTGCGCTCACGCTGACCACAGGGACACCCACCATGGCGGCGTGATGGTCCTTAAAAATACAATGGCCGAATATGATAAATCTACGTCAAATGTTGATTTAATTAGTAAAAATAGAACAACTACTCGAGCATTTTGTCATTGTCAAACGCATTCTTTCTTATATGTGATGCCGATGTCTTACATTCGTCGATCGGGGTGCCCAGTCGTACACTGAGGGAGACAGCACAGCGCGCTCACGCTGACCATAGGGACACCCACCATGCGGCGTGATGGTCCTTAAAAATACAATGGCCGAATATGATAAATCTACGTCAAATGTTGATTTAATTAGTAAAAATAGAACAACTACTCGAGCATTTTGTCATTGTCAAACGCATTCTTTCTTATATGTGATGCCGATGTCTTACATTCGTCGATCGGGGTGCCCAGTCGTACACTGAGGGAGACAGCACAGCGCGCTCACGCTGACCACAGGGACACCCACCATGGCGGCGTGATGGTCCTTAAAAATACAATGGCCGAATATGATAAATCTACGTCAAATGTTGATTTAATTAGTAAAAATAGAACAACTACTCGAGCATTTTGTCATTGTCAAACGCATTCTTTCTTATATGTGATGCCGATGTGTTTTAAGATTTGAATAATTCCCTAGAAATTGACAGCTTTATATGGTACAAGTAAAAATATTCTATCTATTTTGTTTTTAACTAATCGATACTAATTCACTGACCTTTAACTATTTAAGTATTTTTTACTCAATACATCGTTCTTTACATGACCAACAATATTTGTAAAATTTTCAAAAAATATTGGGCAATATAACATTACTGCATGCGTAATGCAAAGTATTTATTGTTCGATTTATCAAGTAAATATTTTCACCACAAATATAAACGCCCATGAAATTATTTTCAACGCACCGATTTAATATAAACAAATCTATTCAACACCAAAGCAACTGAGATTTAATTTTTTTTTTAAATTATGTATTATATATATTATATATTATTTAATACATAATATATGTGAAATGTGATCAATAATTACTACTAAAAAATAATTATTAACTTATGAAATCATTGATATTAAAGATATTTACTTTCAGTGTTACTTAGTTAAGAAATGTAAAACTTTTATACCTAACGGAAATACTGTAGCAGTTACGTACACTACTGGCAATATATCAGTACTATATACCTAATTCGTAACTTTATTACTTCAATTATCTATTAAAATTTATCTGTTCACATATAAAATTTTAATGAATGTATTTTCAACATGTTATATAGTGCATTTAACGTTTGTTCACAATTTTTCAACTTAAACCATTTAAATCTTTTGTACTCATAATTTTTCCTATTTCATTGAAATGTTTGAGAAATTTGAAATTTGAGGACAAAATACCAATAATACATACTTAATTCTATATTTTTTATTTAAATTTTATATATTATATTTTTTCATTCCAAATATAAAATCTAACAAAATCAGTTTGGAGACAATACTACAATGTATTTAATTATGCATTAAAATTATAATTATTATTTAAAATATAAAAAGAAATTCCTCAATAAAAAAAGTTACTTAACATAAATATATATATATATATTATATTTCACTAACAAACAAATACTATATACATACACATATATATTACTAAATATATATATAAAAAAAAAACATGATTTGACAATGGACAGTAACTCCTGTCTCCCAAATCCCAATATCAAACCTACACCACTTATTTTATAATATTTTATATTATATCAAAACACAAATCCAAACATACCATCTATTTCAAAACACGTACTTACTTATCTCTATTTTTCTTTCTCTATCTCCAAAACACCAAAACAAAAACACCCAAAACATTAATCCAAACATACTGTTAGACTCCAGTAACAAAGAACCCGTTCCCACACCCACAACTAGCCTCCATAACTAGTCCAAACGATTATCCTGCCCGTGTCCCCATTCTTCACCACGAGAAGGAATGATCCTCACCAACCTCAAGCCCCTCATTGCCTCCTACATTCGAGCCTCCTTTCGGAATTCAACTCACCCAACAAACAACACTTCATCAGAATACCAAGAAATCCAGGATCTGTCAGAAGAACATCTCATACGACTAGCAACTTCAAGATCAAGAAGCAACATGTTCACCCCGGGGCAATTTGAATTTATAATCCGACCCTTTCATGTGGTGCCTCGTGATTTCATCAATCCCTCCCAAACCCAAGGGTGATCATAGATATAAGTCAAGAAAGGGAATCGTTAAGAAAATTCAATACCATATCCTTGTTTATACCATGCCAAGAGACAATCAGGCTCACCAGTGCCCCCAAACGAATATGCACTGGGGAATAGAACATGCACTAAACTTTGTAAAAGAATTATGTAAAATGTAAACCATAACTCAACAAAAAAGAGTTTGGTTAAATGGGATAATATATGCTTACCAAAAGAATATGGTGGCCTAGGGATAAAAGACTTAAAAATACTCAACAAGACCTACGTTGCAAAAAATGTTTGGAATACTATTGTGGGTGTGCGTAATAAATCAACCAGGGTTAGATTTAAAATGATCTATTTGTTGAATAGATACATGTTAAAACTACTAAGTATTGTAATTTTTCACACTATAATAAATTTACGTATAATTACACTAAATCTCAAGAGATAACGGTTTAATTATTCTCGAAAAATGATTTGCCAAAACAATTGAACCCACTCCAAAACATGGCCAACACCATGAATCAATCAATCACACTGACAAATCCTGACAATCAAATTCATTATACATTCTCTAACGATACGTTCATCTTACAATAAACACTGTTACAAAATTGTGATATCAAACATCAGAGCTGTGGTGGGTATAAAATCAGCAAACAAAAGTTTTTTGTCAATGCTCAATATCTAAATCAAATTGTTCCTTAAGAATGTGTTTAGGAACCCTCCCGAATCCTTTTGCAACTTCAGCCATGTCCTTGAGTCGGGAGACTTCTCGTTTTACCTGATCGACCCTACTCAGAACAGCTTCCAGCAATGAATCCTGATCCTCTGATGATGTATGCCTTGAGAGGTCGGATCTTTCTTTGTTGAGCTGTTGATAGAGATTTAGAATATAATTCTTCTGAGCTGAAAGCCTTTCCTCCGCAAGTCTGTATTCTATCTCTTGTGACTTTCTTAATGAATCCAGGATCTGATCAACTTCATCCTCAAGTTTTAGTGATTCGACTCGATGGTCAAATTTTGATGATAGCGGTGAGCCTGTTTCTTGGTCCTGTGACTCGTTCTTTGCAAATCCCAATGCACCATTTGAGTTCGATGACAGCCCTACTAATTATACAGGTTGGTTCATAATCATGGAAAGTCCTTAACAGAAAATCCACTTAATAACAGTAAAATGAAAGGAATAATGGAGAAAAGGAGAATAGAGAATCCATAGCAGAGATAAAACACCAACTGAATTGAATAGCATATGAGAAAGCAGGAAACATTCTGAAGACCATGTGCTAGTGCTACATCACAGATAGTCCATGTCATGGAAAAGGAGGAAATTTTGTTAAGGCCTAGGTGCGATACCACAAGTATATGACGGTGCATGTATCTAAGTTAAGTTAGAAATAAATCACATCCTTGCTTTCTTATAAAGATGTTCTATATGCGGCGGAAATTTCCTTCCTAGGGTGTTAATACCATTTCGGCATTTTAAATCTGTCCACTGGTAGACAAGTATGGTAAAGAGAAGAGTGTCAGGAGAAAACATACCAGCAGTAGCTGCAGAGACATCTTCCTTCTTCCAAATATCTTCAAGGTCAGTTCCATTCTTAAGCTGAAGTGTAAATATCAGAACGGTCATGGTGACGTTTTAAAAATCCTAGAAACAACAAAGAAAACTGCTTCAAGAAAACAATCATTAGATTACCATTCTCTTCAGATACCTTTGACATGGCCAACTCGATGTGATGCAACAACTGCTTTGCACTTGCTTTCTTTGATCCACGCAGAACACAAATACCAATTTTCAAAATCTTCTCAATGTCATCCCGTGAAACAATTGACTCACAGTTTTCGAGAAGCTTTATAACATGTGAAACCAGATTGGTTCTTGAATCACAGCGACGGCAATAGTACTCTGCATCTAATCCAATGCTTCCTCCAACTGTCCCGGCCATGTAAGCTCGAAGAGCACAGTCAATATGACAACTGTGACCACAAGCATAGCCCTCAATATTTGCTTCGCATCTAATGTAGCCATAGCTATCACAAGCTTTATCAATAATTCTACAACATAGAATACAACAACAATCTCTGCAAAAACGAGGTTCGCTACAGCAAATATCACAGAACATGACTTCTGAAACATGGTCCTCTCCTGCAGCTAAGCTGCTGCAAAAACTGTTACCAGCCTTACAACGCACCCCATTGATATGGACATCAGATCCTGGATCATCTGCAGTCTCCCCTGGATGTCTGAACATCTCTCTGTCACCTATTAACAATCAATCAAATCGGAGTAACCAGAGCTACAGTTAGAACAACAATATATTCTATTGCTTAAACACCTATTGAATGCCTTTCCACCATCTGCATTAATTTAAGTTATTTATTAGGGGATTTCAGAATGTAGTTGGATTTTGCTTTTACTAAGTCCAAAGTTGATGTAAGATGGATAACTTAATTACAGAAAGTGACTCATAACGAACTTAAAATTTCATATGGTCATGGTCATTCATACATAGACTGAAGATGATAGAACAAGTCTGATGTTATCTTCTACATTGCAGTAAGTATTCTATATTTCTGGAAGCTTAAAGACAAAGGCAAGATTTGTAGATAGACGTATTACCATTTTTGGGAGAAAGGAAATTTTTTTGAACCAGTCAGTCAAAGTAACAAGGTTAACTAACCTGACTACTGCATTAAGACTGGGAACATGATAAATGCAAATATATGTTTCCAAAACTTCAAACTAAACATAATTTCCTTTATTGACTAGAAGCCGGCAGTATAAAATCATCTGAAACACTGAGGCAGAGGCATTAAATTTGAGAATGTAGTTTAACTTCAAGGAAACATGCACTAAATTGACATAGACAATGAAAAACTTACTCTAGGAGCAAAGAACAAGAACCATGACTTTTACTTCAACAACTGAATGCTATAAGCATAATATAAATGTCTTAATTCATAAGATTAGATTGATGAAGTGCAGCTCAAACCAATTCATTCAACATAAATCAACTTCAAGTGGCATACCTTTCTTAGATGATTTTGAAGGGATCCTCCAACTAAATGAGGCAAAAAAAGCATCAATATCTGTGTCAGGGAATTTTGCTCTGATATACTGTTCAACTGAGAGCCTGCTTGCAAACCCTTTTTTATGTCCAGCCTCACGGAGACGGACGGGAAGATACATGTATCTATCCAAATAGTATCCAGAAATTGCAGTTCTTCTCCCAACTTTCCAACCCCACTTATCGCCAGGATTAGGCCAATCTTCAGGAGCATATGGCAGGCCTTCACCTGAATCATTAACGGACACCGGATAGAGGCTAAAACCATTTCCCTGGAGCCTATGTGGACTCCCTTTACTTCCTCCAGGACTGTCAATGTCCATTGACTCCTTTTGTAGCTCACTAGTCATTTAACTGCTGCATAACAAATAAGAATCATCACAGCCTGGTCATTATGGAGTATCTAATTAATGACAACAACAATAAACTCAAAACCTTTTGAAATGAAAATAAACAAAATGAAGAGTAATCAAGAGAAAAGGGAAACATTCAGATAATTCTAGGAAAATGAATTAAACAGATTATAGCCTCAGGAAGTTTCCAAGAATAGACAGGTATCCAGTTCGATGAATTGCATGTGTATAATTTGGAAGTACGGATAGAACTTTGATGATGAAACACGTGTCATGAATCCATTTCTCAACCAAATTAATATTAGAGAGCTCATGTACGACGACAACGTACATAATAAAGACATTTGATCGTTTCCAACGAAACTGGAACATCGGAGAGCTCATTTATTACTTCACATTTAACAAATACCAAATAAATTTCTTTAACTAACTCTGTTGTCCAATTCTTTAAATGATCCAAATCTCATCTAGCCGAGCCTCAATAAGTTCAAACTCGGCTGATAAACCAATCATCTTCTTTAAATGTCATAAATCCACCATGATCAAATCAAATCATCTTCAACTCATACACAAACAGGATTTCCATCTTAACCAACTCAATGAACAGCACTACATTTTAAGAAACAATCTTCAATCAATTTACTCAAAGATTGGACAAAAATACAAACTCTACATATACCTTGGAAAATCTATACCCTACTCCGGAAACATACAAAGTGAGAAATGAACAGCTTTAGGGTTTTGGTATTCACAGCAATCCTCAATTTGCACAAACAAATAAAATAAAATAAATAAATCACTTAACTTGCCAAAATTCAAATAAAAAACATAAATGAATGTGAATGTAGATAGAAAATGAAACACATTATAACAAGAAATTGACTTTACACATCAATTAAACATTTTTGCTCCTAAAATAAGCCACCGAAAAAATTGGAAAAAAATCGACACAAAAATTGCAGCCAAAAACACCTTAAAATTCACTGATTCACTAATATAAATTTAACAAAGATTTTCAATTTGCAAAAGCAAATGTTCAATGAATTGATTGTAATACAGAAAACAGAAAAAGAGAATGTGCCTAAACTTACAGTGAAATTCAATTCAGAAACCCTAAAATGGTTTATAGAAGTGAAGACTGTTTTTCATATTCGGACCAAAAGTGCTTAAATAGAGGGAAGTATTAAACGTAATTAGTAAATGACTGTTCTGCCCCTCCACTCTCATTTCCCTGTCGGAATATATATATCGGAGTTCCGTCGCCTGACCGTGCAGCTCTTACACGCTCCATTGGCGCGTGAGTCCCCTCATCCGTCTTTCTTTCCTTTTTTGTTTTTTCTTTTTTTTTTCCCTCAATGTATCCCAATTTGAAATTACAATGCTATTTTTATTTTTTATCTTTTAATTATCATAATATGTATTATATACTTAAACATCAAGTCGTGGTACGTTCGTTGCGTGTGTAAAATAAGACAAAGTTTTTGGCCTGTCGAGGTGATCATTTAGACTATTCATGTTGTATTGTACTGATGTACTACCATTTACTTAACGAAATTTATTTATATTTATCAAAAAACGAAAAAGACAAATTCACTTAATATTTGTATGAATATATAACATTGGTTAAATTGGCAATCGTAACTTTAAATTATACATGATGTATTGTGATTTTTTTTTTCAAAATTAAATAAAATGAACAGGACGATTTTTATCACTGCAGTGCGACATAATTATAACTGACATTATAAAATGGGATTATTATTTTAGTCCGCTAAGTATGCCTAATTTTAATTTTAGTTCGATAACTATGTGCATTTTTTTTTAGGTCTAGTAACTTCCGGAACTGCCTATTTTTAGTCCTCTGACAGATTTTCGGACAATTTTACCCCTATGAGTGCATATGGACTAAAACTGCCTTTCAACCCCTATGAGTGCATATGGACTAAAACTGCCTTTCAAAAGTTGCATAGGGATAAAATTGTCCGAAAATCAGCCAGAGGACTAAAAATAAGCAATTTCGTAAGTTACTAGACCTAAACAAAAATGAACATAATTATCGAACTAAAATCAAAATTAGGCATACTTAACGGACTAAAATAATACTTTTCCCTTATAAAAGTTAGAGAGAGGGAGAAAGAGAAAATACAATACGGCAGAGATGAGAGAGAAATATAAGGGGAAACGAAACTTTGTAAGGGCAAAAAAGGAAACAATAGTGACCTTTTATTTTGAATTTTCTTATAGGGTTAATTTAATCTTATCTATAAAATACAGACTAGCGTAGTTATTTTTGCATCGCACAACCTTAATAATATAGTATAGGATAATAGCTGGCACATTCAATATAGGTACTTATATTTTCAAGGGTATTTTTTTAAATAATAAATTTATTAAAATGAGTAAGTGAAAATAAAATGTTATATTATTGAATGAAAAATAAATATGAGAAAGAAAGAAAATAAAATCATAGATAAGGAGAGATATAACAAAAAAAAATTACGGGTATATTTGGATTGTTAAATTTAGAATCGGATTCATAATTATTTTTTTGAATTTATTTAGATTCATCTATATTATAAAGAATTTTAAATTTTTCAATTTTTATTTTGAATTTTATTTTTTAAAATATTGATAGATTTCAAAATTCTTTAATAGAGAGTTATTGGAATTCTTTTTTCAATTTATTTCCTTAAATTTAAATTTATAAATCTAAATATAGACTAAATTTGTGTGTATATATATATATATATTTTAAAAAGTTGTCATTATCTACTCATTGGGTTTAATTTGTTAATATATTAAATAATATACCAAAGTAACTTTCTAAAACCCTCACATTTTACATATAGTAAGATATTAATTCATATTCCTTTTGTACAATGAATTTACATATATTACTATATTATATCTAAATTAATTAGATATTTTATTATGTTGATGAATGTCCATGATATTGAAACATCCTAATACAAAATTGCAAAAAACAATATCATATAAAGAATTCAGCCCATAAAGTATGATATAATATTAAAAAAAATATTGGGTTCTTTTAAATTTTGTTGAAAATATTTTATTGCCTCTCAAGAGCTAAAATTGATATGAAAATATAATTGATTATGTTTTAAAGAATATTTTCTAAGGGCTATTCTGGTAAAATTTATACAATGATGTTAGAAGATAAGGCCATGTTTGAATACTAGAGTTGGACTTGATCCCTACATCGTTATTCCTTTTATGTCGTTCCATTGAATTGCATTCATTCTAATAGCCTTAATATAAATTATAATTGAATAAATATCTCAAATTTCAATTTTGTTGTCTTGGCCGTATTATAGTTTTGCATGAGATGACATCTTATTTGTGTATTTTCATGGGTACATACTTGATCATCCAAACATGAATTTCCCCTATTTGATTTACTTGGTTAAATGGGTAGTGGGATGGACCCTATGTTGGAGTATGTGACCAGAAAGCTAATTGGATTGGCTGTTTTGGAAATTATTCGAGCGATCTTTATTCAAGTAATATTGCCCCGATGAATATGGTAAGTATTCATTTTTGATGTATGTATCTGTTGTACTTACCAATTACGTTAAGGATCGCTTTAATGTAACAACAAATACCCACAGACCATTTAGATAACTCATGTAATTATGCTGCGAATAGATGGCGGCTATGAAATCAACTTCTGAGGGTTGGTCTGAAATGTTTCAAGTCGAGGACCTCTAAACTGGGTATCGAGAGTCCTATTGAGACTTGCACTGAGTATTGCATTCATTGAATGTGTGATGTGCTTCATTAGCAATAGATGTTAGGCGTCTAATGCAATTTCAGTGGGTTGGTTGACAATTGGTGAACTGATTGAACTGACTCACGAGGATCGTCATATGAAAACCTTGGAGCGTTCGTCGGTATAACGTGAATTCCCATCTCCGATAGTACGGCAGTTGTCCTCAGACTTGAGGGATCACGACAATCACGTGCACACGATCACTGTATCTTGGATCTAGCGAGAGGTGATTATGTTACAAACATGATCATTATAAGCCTTGTCCAGTGCAGTCGGAGTATGTAGTGAGGACTGTGAGTTTCAAGAAGATGATTAGTCCCCTATCAGTATATGACAGAGGTATCTCCTATATACTTGGAGACGCATTCACGCCTTATGAACTTGTGGCCACAGTGGTCGATCGAATAGGAAAAGAAGATTCCTATGTCGAGCAACTTAGCATAACACAGTCTCAAGTATTAAAGCAAAGGCGTTTAGTCCAGGATGGGAACCCACACCAAATTCCATACCCTAGACTAATGCCGAGAGACGGTAGATGGAAAGACAGTATCTGTATGGAATTGGGAGCCTAAAAGTTCAAATATATCACCTAGTCTCTAATGTCAACCACCCATGGCAGCAGGCCTTCTATTAATAGTTGATCAAGGATGATTTAATAAATTAGATTTAATTAATCATCTGTGTTGGACACTAGCCCAAATCTAGCTGAAGGTAAACCTAAAGAGTCACACACAAATCAAAGAGAAAAAATGAAGAATTAATTTGGAATTAATTCCATAAGGTGTAAGTAATTGGATTACTTACACGTGGATTGATTCATTGGATGGATAACCCAAGATTAAATTAATTGGGCGGGTCTTAATTTATTAATTAATTAAGACGCCTTTGGGCTTATGTATTTAATTGAATTAAACACATATTGGGCTCAATTTAGTTGATTTTTTTATTAAATTAGATTTAATTAAAATTTATTGGGCCTTGAATTTATTTTATAAATTCAGTTCACTAATTGAGGCCCACTATCTAATTGATGGAAGGAGAGTTGACCAAAAATTGTATTTTTGAAAGTGCAAATTTGGCCATAATTAGAACCCTCTCTATATGGCATGATTGGGTTATACCATATAGATTCAGGGGTTACCTTATAGATAAGTGAAATGTATCTAGATATATTCCACTTATCTATACAAGGTGTATATATATATATGTACTGTGTATAATTATTTAGCAAATAATTACACAATATACACAACACCAAAAATCTCTCCCACTCTTCTATCAATTTCGGTCGCCCCTTTATTCTGTTGGTGAGAGTTTGGATTTGATCTTTTCTACTAAATTGATCAAAGTTCTCTTCGCTCCAGTGTGGTGTGGACTTTAGTTTAGAGGATTCCTATGTTGGGATCTTGAAGTGAACGAATTTGCCGATCAAAATGAAAACGAAAGAGGTAAACTCAATTTATTTATACATCTCTTTTGTTCTTCAACCATGACCCCGTATAAATGTTTTAATTTTCTTTTATTTCATACTACATCGAGTGCCCGGGAACATCCTTTGGTTGGATCACTTTATTTGTCTTATGTATAAGGTTCTTATTTTAATTTATTTTCTCTCGCTCGCTTCCGCTAGCGCGTTCCAGTGCTGATCTGCTTCCTTTCATAAGGCATCAGAGTCTGGTTTGAAATGCACGCTATTAGTTTTCATGTGTTCTTTATTTTAAAAGCATGAAAATGTGTTTTACAGTTTTTAAAGAATGATTTAATTGCTTTAATTGTTGATGATTGTAGGGATGACAATGGATCGAGTTTGAAATGAGGTTGTCAAAATTAAAAATCTAAATACCCAAGATTCTTTTTTAGACTTGGGAATTGAATCGCGTTGATCCTGTGGGTTGGACCCAATAAATTCGTTTTAGAATCTTTAAAATATTAAAAAAAAAAATATTTCATAATTTGATATTGCCATAATTTTAAAAATATGAAATAATAGTATTATTAAAATATTTTTTTATAAATTTATATGTTCATATTTTAAAATTTTCAAAATATGGGTATAATCAAAACTACAAACTATTTAAAAAAAATATCAGCGTTAATATATATTTGAGAGGTGTATTTAATTATAATTTTTAAATAATTCAAAATATTTGTAATTATATCAAAACTTTAAATAAAATTATCGTAATTTACCCAAAATAAAAATGTGTATCTTTAGAGTTTTTGTTTTATATGTTATATTAATATAAAATAGGGTAAATTATATTGATACTTTCTGAAATAAAGTCAAATTATACAAATACTCCCTATTTTTAAAAAAAATACAACTAACCCCCTTAAGAGTGTTAATGTAATATTTTTTAGAGGTGTTTGTGTAAGTTTCACTTTTACACACGAAATGTAGTTATAATTACAACTATAATTTCAAATGGTGTTACTGTATATTTTCTAAAAGTTTAGGCAAATATGTATTCAAGATGTTTTTAGTTATTTTTCAAATAATGAAAAAACGAAAACAGACAAAGCCCGAATTTTTAACTGCGTCTGTGAAAAGGTTCCCCTCCGCCTCCTTTCGTTCCAACTCCAGAGCACAAACTTCCATACAGAAATCAGAAATGGCTCTTTCTTTCTCCCGATTCCCATTTTGCCCCTCCACCGTAGTCATCTCTCGCCCAAACCCCACCGAATTCCCCACTGCAGCAAAACCCACAACCTTATTCACCCAACACGCCCCGAAATTTTCACAATTTGCACAAAAGCTCCACTATTTCAGTGTTATTCCAAAAGCCTCCAGCGAAGACGAAAGCAGAGCGAACCCAGCTGCAGAGGGTCAGGAAGAAAGCTCCCAGAGAGATGAAATGACGGAACTGGGCATGGAAATTAAGAAGGCAATGAAGGAGAAGGAGGAGCAAAAGGAAGGGGGTCTGTTGGGAGGGGTCGCTGAGGAAATAAGAGAAATTGAGTGGCCTGCTTTTAATAAAGTTTTGGGGACTACTGGAGTTGTGTTGGGGGTCATTGCAGGCTCCAGTGTCGTTTTGCTCACTGTTAATGCCGTTTTGGCTGAGATTTCTGACCGGGTTTTTGCGGGGAGGGGCGTTCAGGATTTCTTTGGTTGATGATGGATGAGGATAAAGGAGTCTTGATTTGGTGTGGAAGGGCGCACTGTTTCTTCCCCTGCTCCGCCTGCCTTTTGATCAAGAGAATTTAAGTGAATTTTTCTTCTATTGAGCTCAGTTTTACTTCTGGGCATTTTCATTTATCTTACTTTTTTATTTTTATTTATTGCCAATTTCCTATATATAGTCATTGTGAAAGTAAATATTATTTCTGACAATTTTTGGAGATTTTCTTGAAATGGTTAGTGGGAATTATCATTGATTGATATCAAGAATTGGTATTGCTTAAATAATATTGATATTTTTAATAAATGTATATGTAATTATTTAAAAAAATATGAATGATTTATGTAAATAAATCATAAAATAAAGTATATAAATACAATTAAGGAGCAAATGGTGTAAATATAATTATTTTTTTAAGTTGCATTTAGATGGTAACAAATCCTTTGAACATATTTACATAATTCTAAATGTAAAATATTTTTATTTTAATTTTAAACTAAATTTTAATGAATATGAATGAACTTTAACTCGTTTTCAAATAAAGTCATTCGAAATTATTTCTCCAAATCATTCCTTCAAATCCGATTACACCCTAAGATTAAAGTGAGACCTGTGAGCATGTAATCAGCATATGTAAACGAGAATCCAGAAATAGAACATAATAAAAGCAAATTTGATCAGCTCCGGGACTACTGATTCCTGATCAAAACATGTGTTTGGTTAAGGTCCCCTAATTCTTGATGAAGAAACCATTCAACATGGAAACATGACAGATCAATTTCCAGGTCCATCTACAAAAGTCCAAACAGGAGACACTAGAAAATGATCTGCATCCAGACATTGCAATCACATCAAGTGTTATGCCATAGCACAACATATGACAGTATAAAGAACATAATTTCATAGCTATTCATTAGCACCGGCGGGACCAACAAGGACTCCCTGTGCGTTCCCTTCCTTCTTGCTGCTCTCATCCTTCATTTCACCGTCCCCCTTTCTGATTCGGATTTTGTACTTGGCCTCGAATTCAGTTACCTCCTTTTTCTTCTTTTCCAGGGCTTCAGTAAGCCGGGAAATTACTTCTTCAAGCCCCTCCTTGTTTCGCTGGACGGCTGGCAGAACTTCTTTAACAGTTCTCTCGACAAGAACACCTCCAATCATACGGTAGCACCGTCTGGATGGATCAAGTGGTTTTATGGCATTGATCACGAGTGAATGCTCACTAACCTCCATCTCCAGTTCAGTGATTTTGGAGTAAATTTGGTTTATTTCTGTCCTCATGGAAGCGTATATATTTGCAACGGCTTGCTCGTTCATTGGCTCCTTGCTATCACCTTCAACTTTGGCCATAATTTTAAGTCTGAAGATAAACCAAATGAACATATTGTTAATCCTCTTTCATCATATCATCTTAAATGTATAAAAGTGCTTTTTGCAAACTATTTGAGTGACAACATTTGGTGTGTGACAATCCCTTAGCTCATAAAATTGGCTAATTCCTTCCCCAAGGTCCTTGCGGCAGGGGAAGAGAATGAGAAGGAAACTATAAAACTCACAAGAGTACACTAATGCTCAGGGTAACAAGAGCAATTGAAACATCAAATGCTCTCCTTTCAAAACTAGAAAGAGTAGTTCTCGGTCACTGTTAACCAAAACATTTACAGCAACAGTAAAGCAAAAACTGTTCTAAGTCTGTTTTAAGTTGGCTAAGAATGTTTCACCCAGACAAGCTCACATCCAACAAAATTGAAAAGGTTTTCTTTTGCATATAGAACAACTAAAGAAGGAAACTAGGGTCTCGTGCAGCTCGCCAGAATAAGACTCACTGCAATTTCCCCAAGAAAAGGAGCATAAAACTGCATGGCCGACCTATCAATAACCGATCCTCAAAAGATAAGAAAACTGAAAATCAAAACACCAGTGAATTTCCAGCATGAGAGTCACTAGAAAGCATGCTTGCCATCTAATAAGAAGGGAAGGGAAGGGAAAAGACTAAGTCTGAGCTGCACATGCACAGGCAAATGCCGACAAACACACGAGCGTTCTTGATGTTTCTGCTACTAAAGAAATATTTTTAAACAAAAATCACTTAAATTTTGTTTAGAGACAAAAAGTGAAACCGTATGAGGAATTTGAAAGAAGATAAAAGTACCTGTTCTGTTGCTTAGGAGCAACGCAGTAAAATAATATTCAGGATACATAATACATTGCATATAGCAAACAGAAAAAGACCATTTTCTTTTTTCTTGGGTCAATTATGCCAACAGATTCATGATTTCAATCAAATATCAATGCACTATATATATATATATATATATATTAACCACCCAAAGGAATAATGTCAAAGAAAATAAGCATGGTTATTTGATCTTAGCAAATTTTGAATCCAAGCACCAGCCAGTATGTGGTTGCAAAGTGATCAGTACAAGTATCAAGTGTGTGAAAAAGAAGACATAACAATCAAATATTTGTCATATTAGAAGTTTTAAACTCCATGCCGCATAGAACCTCACTAGCATCTGCATGGCCAGAGCCGGTCTCCGGTCAAGTGTTGCTTGTCACCTCTTCCTCACTCAGTCGTTCCTTCTAGAAAGTCAATTTCATCCCACCCGCATTTCTTTAATTCTTACGGGTCACCCAATCATATTCCTTCATTCCCATTCACAAGTAAATTTCACTGCAGAATTCCTGGAACTCCAACACACAGCCCTCCTTGACACCAGCCATGTCATCAATTTATTGGCTCTCATTGTTTCCATTCTTGCCCTAGCAGATCTTTTCCATTCTTACCTAGCAGATTTTTTCCATTTTTTTAAAAGAAAAAGGAAATTGGATTTTTCATTCAATAGACGAAAGCTAAGGCTTTCCCTTTACCCTTCACCGACAAAAATTTAATTTTGATGACAAAATATAATTCTTTCTCAAAATTTGGAGCTCCTGGCTCCCCAATTAACTAGCAAATGCCTCTTTTTGGTTATTACTAATCGATTCCAGAAAATCACCTTACAGAACAAAATTTCATCCCACCACATTTCGAATACGAAATCTCTCTCTTTTGCTCATATTCCTTCTTTTCCCATTCATTATTCCTCAACAATAAAAGATTCAACTTTCTCCAAGGATCACGATTTTCACATAGCTAAATAACTTCCGCGCACCACCTAATTAGGGTAAAAAAACCTTCCCTCTGAAAAATCGCTGCATAAAGTAGTAGTAATTTTTTCCCCATCGATTACAAATTCTTTTCTGGTACTCTGTCTTTCCTAAGTCCACACGCTCTATATTTTCACTTCTGTTTAAACAAATCTTCGAAGCATTACATTCAAGAAATTCAAAATACATATATAAACAAATACTCCTGCTTTCCGAGAGCTATATTCATAATAAATAAACAAGATACCTCGAAGATTCCGCTTTCTTTTCCGATCACGGCAGCAGCGGCTAGCTTGGCCTATTCGGAGGCGGAGTAAAACTGGGGTACAAAGAGAGAGAAAGAGCAGAGAAGAGTTCACAACACCTTTCAACTTTCTCCTCTTTCCTCTCTTAGTTTTTTATTTATAGGGTAAATAATCTCTCCTCAAATTTTACATAATTATAAATATTTTTTATTATTTTAAAAATTATAAATACTCTTTACTTTTTAATAAAATTATATAATCCTCAAATATGAATTTAAAATTATCAATTTTGCAATTACTTATTCCACAAATATATTTTAGTCAGTTCATAAAAAAAAAAAAAGATGAAAATATAATGGAGACTGACATATTGGACTAATTATTAAACAGTCGTTAAAATCAGACGGATATTAATAATTCGATTAACGATGATAATTTTATAATTATGTCAAAACTCAGGAGAGTTCGTTGTAATTTACCCTTATTTATTTCTTAAATATAAAATTTTGGGTTGAGTCGGGTATTAGTAGGCCGCGTCTGAACTGGAATGGTTTTTCTCTTTTTGTTTTTTTTTTTTCAATCGATACATTAATATAACTAAAAATAATAAATAAATTAAAATAACTAACATAAAATTAGACAAATACTCACATAACATAAAACAAATACCTACACATCCTATGAGACTCGAACGAATGACTTCGAACTTGTTCATAGAACATTAAATTTAACCATTAGAACTATTAGTATAAGATGAAAATATACCGATTGTAATTTATTTAAATAAAAGTATTTGACAAGATATTAAAATATGATACTGAGTGAGAGAAATAGAATTCATAAAAAAAAAAAATCAATGATTATTATTATTCAGTTGGATATTTGATATATAATTTTGATGTATGGATTTTTGCAAACTATCAATTTAATTTGAGTGGACGATCCAATTCAAATATAATAATTACAGTTGATGTGATATTTAAATATATCCAATAAAATTGAAATGTAATAATTACAGTTAATATTACATAATAAATAAACTATTATCTCATCGTGTGATTGGTTTCAATCCATTATTACATTTCCCGTCAATGAGCCCTCGGATTTGAGAGTTTTTCCACGTCCAAATATATGCATATAGTGAGTATTGCAACCATCGATCGTATACGTTTACATATGCATCTCATATAATTATATTTATCATGTACTTAATCACTTTTTATAAATTATACAACAATAATACATCCAACAAAAAAATACCAAAAATTGCACTGAATTGAGTTTATTCTTGTATTAAGAATTCATTTGAGTTGATGATTGTTTGGATAGTTCTTGATGAGTTCTGGTCGCAAGGTCATACGTAGATCTGTATACCTATAATTGGAGGTCAACGACAAGAAATGCAATACGTCAAGATATGATGGTCCCATAAATACAAAATTTTTATACTTTCCACCCAATGTACAGACGCTACCTGAAAATATTCAAATAATGCCATGTATCGATCATCCGATAGCGCATGAACACTTGGAATTAGGCCCTCTTTGGGCATGTCTTTGGTGTTGAGCACATTTCTTCTTGAGAGGCCAAGCTCATATCTCTTTTGTCTCAAATTAAAATATCAATTCTGAATTATTTTTTTGGTCTCATAAAGAAGGAACCTCTTCCTTTTAGTCCCATGCTTCACGTAATTTTCATTTTTGGTTGTATTTTTTAAAAAAAGTTTTCGACTTAGCCCTAAACATCATTTACCGTCAAGTTTAATCGGAAGAATGGGACAATCTGTTTACTCCAGTTGTCTTTTTGGAGGCAAAAATTGGCGTCAAACAATGATAAGCATCTATAAAAAGACGTGTTTATATTGTGCGGTAACGTGGAAAAAGTCTTTCATTTTTTTCCTTTATTCTATTATTTGCTTGCTTGATTGGCCAAAAAAAATGTCTGAAATGAGCACAATAAATTACTTTTACGGAGAGGTTGTAAAACTATGGACTTCATGGAAAAATACAAATTTGAGGAGATATTTCCACTTGAGAACAAATACTACAAAAATTCAACCCCACGTTCATACCAATTCCAGCCATTAATATACGAAATAAATCCAGCCAATATTTACAAGCAGAAAAAAGATAAACCCTAAAAGATAAAACCTTTAGACATAGAATATCAACATATACTATAATTAGGGTTTCCCAACTTGATGAGATGGTTGGGACTTAAGGATATCATCACGTACCTTTAAATGTTCACTATCTTTACTTGATTTCTTGTTTTTTCTTCTAATCAAACCAATATACTCAAGCAATTTGACAAAAATTAACTTACGAAATTTTTAAGATTCACGGGTGAAAAATGAACAACACAACTCACATATGGTGCACAGGTGTAACTTTTCCCTCCAACGATAACAACCAATTAACGTATTGTCCATTTTTTCGCTAAACTTGACGGTGAATGAGGTATGAGACTAAATTAGAAACTTTTCTTTGAAAAATGGGACCATTGCAAAAATCACATAAAGCATGGGACTAAAAGGAAAAAGTCCCTTATTTATGCACCAAAAAGGTAATTTAGCCTTTGAAATTTTTTCTCTAAATATTTTCCTTAAATTCAAACCATTACTCCAAAATGCTGCCAGAAAAAGATCTGGGTTTCTGGAAGCCTTTTGCTTGTTACCATTCCTAAAACATTCACCATATGTTTACAAAATGTACAGGTTTCAGACATTAAAGAACCCCAGATGCAGCAGCATAGGCATGCAATATCAACTCAAAAGCATTCAAAATGACAAGAACCCCATAAGAGATGGTAGAATAAAATTCAATAGGGTCATTGATATAAATATGAAACTATCCATCTAATATCACTCGATTCATCCAACTACTCGAAGAAAGCTGAAGTTGTCCATCTAACGACATCGTTTTGCACACACTAATTTGTTGTGCTATGGCATCAAATCCTATCGTTGTGATGCCAGAACAAGGCTTCACGGCTCAAAAGTCATGCTCTCCGCCTCTTTTCTTACCGACTCAAAGAGCACAGAAGAAAGATACCGTTCGCCAAAGCTTGGAAAAACAACCTGCATCCGAGTTTTTGAAAAGTGTTATCAACGGCAAATTATATCTCGAAATGAATTTCAGAGTATTATCTAAAATCCATTAGCCTTTGCTTGAAATAAATGCAGTGGCAGCAGAGCTTCTCATCACCTATCAACCAACCATCTTTTATTTTCTAGTAGAGTTTTATTTTCCAATAAATAAGAACGAAGTATATAGCTATTTGGGTAATGAATTCTCTTCATATTGCTTATACTTTTTGATGTGTTGTCGTTAAAAACAACCCCATCCTCTTCAATACATCTTCAGATAGAATATTCATCAAGGAGGAAATAGTAGAGGAGACTTACAACAATGAGTTTTCCAGCATTTTCCGGTCGCTTCGCAATCTTAATGGCAGCTGCTGCTGCCGCACCAGATGATATTCCCACCTGCAGCATATTATCACATGTTTAGGGTATTCTCCGAAAGAAAAATAGGATGTAGTCATCTAGATTCCGAAGAAGGTGAAATTATCAACTATTCTTGTGAACTAAACCAATTTAACTTACAAATAACCCCTCTTTCAATGCAAGGCGCTTAGCAGTCTCGATGGCCTCGTCGCTTGAAATCTGGAAGAGATACAAGAGAAGAACATGGCGATATTTGTAACGCATCTAAAGGCTTTTCCAAAGTAGGTGTAAGTTGACAATTGAGTTCATAGAATACTGAGTCTTACTTGAATCACTTCATCAATGAGGTTAACATCCAAAACACCAGGGATAAAACCTGCTCCAATTCCTTGGATCTTGTGTGGACCTTAGGGATTATGGAATAATCATTTACCAAGTCGATAAACATACAAACCCACAATAAAAATTGAAACATAAATTGGGGCGTTAAATCCTTTGTTTAGGCTGGAAAACCACCCACCAGTTTCAATGCATTTCAACTTCATTTGTCGATCAAGTTTGATAACTAATAGAAACAGCAATTTGCGTGGCCGCCTACAGAGCTCACTGCTAATGCAGATATATGTAAATATTTTACATGATTATCGCTTAATATTTTAGTTGGTTGTATAGTCCTTATATTTGGTCTAGTAGTGTTTCATCATGTTTTGCGCGCCTGATTTGGATGTGCGTTCATGTTATTTTCCCTTGATCTCTGACTTCACGATCTTGTCTCTATAAACAAGTTTGACTCAATTTCTTTTACATCATGGAAAACAAATAGATAAATGGAAAAAAATTATACCAACGCAAAAACCGTATATGAAGATGATGGAACAATAAAAGAACCCAGCAGTTAACTGAACGAAAGCGGACTCATTGCTATTGAGAAAAGCCTACTACCGGAAAGTTTCTGTTGTTTTATTTATATAGAAACTAGAAAGACAGACAAGAATAAGATGAAACCTCATCAACGGAACTCACCTGGCTTTCCTCCAGAAAGAACAGGACTTTCCACTGGTTCAATGCCATATAGCTAAAAGACCAATTACAAGAGTAATAAAAGAAAACGAAAACCCGTAAGAGACCACTAATAAAACTAGACACATGGAGCAAAATCCTTCACTATACAAAATTTACGGCTCAGCACTTTAAGCATTCAACAGAAGATGCTAACCTTTACGCCAGGTTTCTGTTCTTTAAGATATTTTCCCGCACCAGTAATTGTGCCTCCAGTACCAATTCCAGAAACAAAAGCATCAATCTTTCCACTGGTTCCTTTCCAGACTTCAGGTCCCGTGGTTTCGTAGTGAATCTATAAACACATTACAAGTAATTCATTTAATTCTCCAAACTGGAACTAAAATCCCTTAATATAGAGGCAATGAAGATCCATTACCTTTGGGTTGGAAGGGTTTTCAAATTGCTGAAGGATGTAGGAATTGGGAGTTTTATCTCGTATCTCTTCAGCCTTCTGAACAGCACCTTTCATTCCCTTGGCAGGATCCGTGAGCACCAACTCGGCACCAAAAGCACGGAGAATAATTCTGCGTTCAAGACTCATAGAAGCAGGCATGGTGATGATAAGCTTGTAACCTTTAGCGGCAGCCATGAACGCCAGGCCTATCCCCGTGTTACCGCTTGTAGGTTCAATCAGGATGCTCTTCAGCAGAAATGCAAAAAATAACATGATTTCTTGGTCTCAAAATCCAAATTTGTACATGCAACCAGAATAAAGATTGCACCATAATTTGATTACAAATACTAAAGCAGAGAAAATATGGTAGTCCACCTCTCCCGGATTGATGAGGCCTTTCTCCTCAGCATCTTTGATCATACTATAACCAATCCTGCACAAATGAAAACATAGTTAAAGAAAACATCAGTACAGGGGAAGCGGGGAAAGCTAAACATGAACATGAAAATAAAATGACAACCAGGGACTTCCCATTTCCACAGACAAACACACCGGCACACACACGTATTGATCCGAGCCACTACAACAGGGAATACCTGTCCTTGACACTGGAGCATGGCTCCATAATCTCCAGCTTGGCCGCAACACGTGCAACACAACCATCAACAACATTGTTCAAGTATACCAATGGAGTTTTACCAATTAACTACAAAGTAAATCACAAAACTATTAACACAAACAAATCAACAATAGAAAAGCTTAAGAAGATGAAGAGATATTCAATGAAATCAAAGTTGCTTGTCCAACAAGCCCTTGAGAAGGAAAGACTTACTTCAGTGACATCCTTTGCTATTCCAGTCTTATCCTCTGCCATATTTGTGGATCAAACCTGCAATAAAAACCACCAAGAACTTCAGAATCTGACTGTCTCTCCGAAAAGCCAAAATGTCAATTACCAAAAAGAAATAACACATCATATGTTCTATGATAAAGTGAAGTGGATGCATGTCAGAATAAAAGCTGCAAGCATTCCTCTATTTTACCAAATCTGACACCCCATCGAATTTCAAAAATCAAGAAACTGTTGCTTTCAGAGAGTTCCCTTGTCAAAAATTTCCAGAAAAAAAAAAATCAAAAGAAAGTCTTTTTTGTTAAAAAAAATTTCAGTCGTTTCACCAACTACAACAACAATCTCACTGGCCAAATCCCATAAAAGCAGACCCTTCCCTAGAATGGAATAATCACTCAATACTAACCAAAATCGCGTAAGAGCTTTTTCAAAAACTCGACCAATTTCCTTCTTTTCCCCCGAGATACAGAAGTAAATTGATCGAGTTCTTTTTTCTCTTGGCAGCAAACTTAAGGCAAGACAATATTTATTCATAGCCCTCAGACAAGATTCAAACTTTGAGGTAGACAACAAGCGGAACACTAATCGAAGATTACCAGAATAATCAAGAACGATTACCTGTTAATTAGTGCTCTGCTGCTCTTCTGGTTTCCCTGAAGTGTTTGAACAAGAGCAAGTGAAATGACCTGTTTACATCGATTTATTTATAATAATGTCGTGGAATTTAATATTTGATTCACTCAGTACTATGCAATGAATGTTTCTTGAATCTTGGCCCATTAAAAATTGTTATGTCCAGATACACAGAATTTTGGTTTTTATTCTCTTATTTTTGTCGTAAACCTTACTATTTATTATGGTTTAAAGTGTTAAAGTTATTATTTTTAATAAAGTGGGAACTATGACATGGATTCCAGGTGTAGAAATATATTTTTAGATTCTATAAAAAAAATAGAGGTAAATACTAATTTATTATAATTAGTTTAAAAATATTAACTTTATATATTATCAATTTATTTGAAAATATAATTGCATATACCAATATTTCAATGACAGGAATATAAATTATATTATAAATATTAGTATAAATAATTATATTTCAAACATATTTGAAGCATATCAGATATTTTGCCACACCACAAACCATTTTAGATTTGTACTAGATTTAGATACATGAGCTGAATTGAACATTGCTCTGTCTACCTAAAAATTCGAGAGTTGATTACTTGTAAATTTCCCAGTTCATCTGCCACCGATTTGTTTGAAACCACCTGTAGATATTCGAAGGTGATGTGTAAAAATGTGTGGGGAAGTCATATGACGTACCCTCCAACTATAGTCTGACGTGTCCAGCTGAAATGTACTCGTATCTTTTCTGCTATCTCAGAAAAAAAAATTAAACTGAGTCCTTTCTATTAAACTGGGTCCTCTCTACTATTGGGCTTTATCTTTCTTGTTGATGAGTCAGCTGGACTCCCAACTGGGTCAACATGCGTGAGGGGCATCAATATTGATAATGATTACTTTAATTAATAACAAAATATTAAATCCTAGTATATTTTTACTTCACTTTTTAAATTTAATTGGTACTATTAAATAAAAAAAATTCAATAAATTTAAAATTATGCATTTTGTGTTCATTTAAGGATTATGTTTCATTATCTTGTATCAAACCAATTAATATGAAACTAAGAATCATAATATCAAAAACTTCAATATCAAAATAAAATTAATTATTCAAAAGCTCTTTATTTTGGTTTGTTTTTACAAGAAATTTCAGTTTAATAAAATTGATCAATTTTTGTTTGTACGTTTTATGATGCCTATTTTTTATTTTTAATTTTGTTTTATATTTTTGTTATATTATCTACGTGTGTCTTATGTTTTGCTACTATATTCTGAATGCCATTTAACTTTATTTTATTGACACTAAATAATTTTGAATTATATTTATAAACTATTGTTAATAAAAAAAAGTAATCTAATTAGACCATAGTGTCAGTATTTGTATTGTAAGATCCTATAATGTATGCAAATTATATTTCAGTATCAACCTTTTAAGTGTTGCCAAAAGTATTGTTACATGTTTTATTAACGATCTAAATTTTGAAATATTCTTACATAAAATTTTATTTTTTTGCCTTTATATTGTAATTTTAATTCTAGCTGGTTTAATCTATTTTATATTCAATAATTTTTAAGTTATTTTTATAAGTTTATTCCTAAAAAAATGTATTTCATTTTTATTTGTTATATGCCATCTTTAATTTATGGTTTTCAGTATAATTAACTCCTTTTCTATTTATTATTTTGTTGTTGTAAGTTGATTCTCAAAATTTATAAATTTACTTAATATGAAAAATATAATTATGCAATTCAAATTTAATTTATAACTGATGCGTTTGTATTCAATTATTTTAAAATCTTACTTTTAATTGCTATCATCTTAACATTTATTTACCGTTTGACTTTCCTTATTTTCGTGATATAAGTTAGACGTCATATATATGTATACATTTTTTTTGTGAAGTTTCTTTTTGTTTCTCAATGTTTTTTAAACTTATTGATATACCAATTGTTAGCATATTTATGAAAACAATAATTCAAATTGAATAAACCCTTAATATCAAAACTGATGAGTACCAAAAATTTTAGCCACACCATAAGGGTCAAAGGATTTTTCATGAAATTCTAAGATTATCGGGGAATAACCTTGCAAAACAGAGGTTAACACTCCCGATACTTAAGTCAGGAACGGATTAAAAAAGAAATAAAAAGGAAAACTTGAAATAAAGTGAGGATAATGGTGAGATAAGATTAAGAATGATAAATTTTGGTATAGAGTGCAAAATATAAGCTAAAAATAGCTTAAGAACTGAGAAAAAATAGTGAAAATATGTGAGTTTTAGAGTGTGGAAGGTTGTTACCAAATGGCCGCACAATGCCTCTATTTATATGCATGTACAGAGCATGATACGAGGGTTGTTCCAGAGTGCCATATGGCATTGGAAAGTCCTTCAAATTGCTATCATCCACAGTAAACTGTTTGTTATTTGGATAAATATTGACTGAGATACGTGAGCTGGACTGAACCCTACCATATCTACCTAAACATTTGGGAGTGGGTTGTTTATGGATTTCCTAGCTCGTTTGTTACTGATTTACTTGGAACCAGATATTTTAGTTAATGTGTAAAAATGTGTTGGCAGCTGATGTGTCTGGCTGAAATGGGCTTATTTTTTGGACCTGCTAGTTCAGTAAAGTAGCAGGTAAGCCTATGGGCATTTTTTTCCCTACTGATGGGCTTTGTCCGTCCTGCTGGTTGACCCTTATTTATCCCGCTAATGAGCTAGATGGGCTCTTAGCTTGCTGGGTTAGTATGCCTAGCTTGTAGGCTTAGCACAACAGGGCCATCATCACTCCCACCGCCCCCCTCCAAAAGTGTAGATCGTAGAGTTGGATTGTTGGAGTAGGTGACTGTCTTGCAAAAAAGAGAAGAATTTTCCTGCTCGCCAATAGGACGAATCCCACTGAACTTCTCGAGTAATGCCGAGGGCCTGAAGGACTCTAGCTGGAGGGTCCTTTCTGCTATGCTTCGTTGTTCCTGTAGGTTAGTATAAATACTTGACTAAAAAATACCCAATTTATTTGCTATGTAATAATGTTCCCTGCATATGTTGAGCAATGCTAAGTAGGATAAGATAATTGTTAATCCAAGTAGCTAGCATTTACTGCGATAAGCCTGTAAGTTTAGGCAACCTGTTATAGGGCAAGAAATGTTGACCTTTGTGCTCAACTGATGCATGTGTACTTATTCCAGTTGATCTTATCATTAGCAAGGAATATGTGATTTTGTTAGTAAGAGAGAGTATAGCAATGATAGAACTCAAGCAGTAAGTTAGCCTAAGTAGGTTTTATTAGCATGATGCTAAAACAGATATGTCAATAGAAGGCAGCTAGAAACTGAAGTGAGTGCATTAGCTGGTAACTAGAGATGCATGTGTCAGTTGGTGATGGCTGAGTCAGATGTGTGCGCCAGCTACTGGCGGCTTATGTTACTGCGTGCACCAGCTCACCAGCTAGAGGCAACTTATTGGAAGCATGCACCAACTATGAGCTACTTATGTAGAAGCGTGCGCCAACTAGGGGCGGCTTATTAGGAGGATGCACCAGTTGGTGGTTACTTATTAGGAACGTGCGCCAGTTGGTGGCAGTTTACATAAGTGCGTGCCAGCTGGGAACGACTTATGTAAAAATTTGGGACAGCTGGTGGTAGCGGCTTATTTGGAGTCAACTAGGAGCTGAAAATTAAATCTGCAAATAAAATAAAATGGGAAGCAAGAATTGCATTTAATGATGCAAGATAATACTTGATTACAAGGATAGAAATCTATAAATAGAGAGTAGGAAATTCAGGAGTAAACTTCATGAGATTATAAGCATCTCATGGTCGAGAAAGCCTCCTGCCATCAGTATACCTATGCTGCAGGGTTGCGTTTTAAAACTTACGGATAGGCTCAGTTGGATCAGAGGTGCCATCATAAGCAGGTAGGTGTGAAGGTGCCCGGAAATAAGAAAGGAGTTTTGCCACCATGAGGTGCTCACTAAAGGGAATGTCGCGTACAACAGGCATTGTCTCTTTTATAACTTGCTGTTGAAGCTCCACCACCTCTTTCCTCAATGACTGCCAGATTTTAGAGGGTTGCAGGGGGCTGCTTCCTTGCCTGCAAAGTCAGTAGGGGTGGATCGATCCTGCTGGAGCCTAGCAGGAACCTATTTATCGATACATTGACTTCCTAATGTTCCACTTCTTTCCAGCTGGGAAGAGGGTCCTACTCCACTAGTTTGGGAACCATGAACGGTCGAGTTGATAGTCACCATGATGAATGACGAAGTTGCGCACAAAAGCGCAGGTTCATAGTGATGGGTCTAGTTGTTGAGTCGAAAGCTAGTGCTGAGGCTGGAGTATCGGCCCCTTAGGTCGGATTGGGAACAGAAGCATTAGTAGCTCCTGTATTGGGATCTGCAGGTGAAACAATAGGACCAGGAATAGCAGGGAAGGAAGAGTTTCCCTCATAGGATCCATTGTTACCACCATTATCTTAATTCGCCACTTCTCACATGAAAGCTCAAGTGCTCCCACAGACGACACCACTGATGTGTACCAGAAATTCGGCTACACCATAATGGTCGAAGGATCTTCTGTAAACTCCTAAAATTATCGGGGACTAACCCTGCAAAATAGAGTTAGCACTCTAATGCTTAAGTCAGAAACGGATCAAAAAAGAAATAAAAATAAAAACTTTCAGTAAAGTGAAGATAATGGTGAGATATGATTAAGAATGATAAATATTAGTATCTAGTGGAAAATATCAGCTAAAAATGGCCTAAGAACTGAGAGAAAATAGTGAGAATATGTGAGAGTTTTAGGGTGTGGAAGGATGTTACTAAATGACTGTACAATGCCTCTATTTATAGGCATGTATAGAGTAGGATATGGGGGTTGTTGCAGAGTGTTTGCAGTGTTGGAAAGCCCTTCTAGGCTATCATCCAAAATAAATCATTTGTGATTTGGATAAATTTTGACTGAGATATGTGAGCCGGACTGAGTCCTATCATATCTACCTAAAAACCCGAGAGTTGATTGTTTGTGGATTTACCAACTCATTTGCTATCGATTTACTTGGAACAACCTGGAGATATTTTAGGGTGATGTGTACAAATGTATTGACAAGCTAACGTGTCCAGCTGAAATAAGTTTATTTCTTCGGCCTATCAGTCCAGTAAAGTAGCAGGTAAGCCTGTGGGTCTTATTTCTCTACTGATAGGCTTTACTCGTCCTGCTAGTGGGCCCTTATTCATCCTATTGATGAGCCAGATGGACTTTTAGTCGGCTGGACTAGTATGGCTAGCTTGTGGGCTTGGTCCATAATTTTAGGGGCATAAAAAATAATTATATTTTATACCTAGAGGCTTAATAGTTATGTTAATATATTTCAATAAGAACCAATACATTTAAATTTTAAATTGACTTATTTATTGTAATGTTGTCTATACAATTCTTCTACCACCCATTTCAATTATTTTTATCTCAATAAGATTAAGGCCTCTTATATTGTTTCATGATTAAAATTGGTACAGGACAAGTTTGTATTTTGTTTACAAGCACAAAAATTAGCTAGAACTATATGTAAATATTGGGATTGTCTAGTATAAAATTATCAAATTATCAAAATGTCCACCAAATAAGATGAGAAGTCTTGACACTTTGCCTTCCTTATTTTCTCATTCCCTCTTTTCTTCTTCTTCCTTTCATCTACAAACTAAGACATTTACATACTCATCTTCTTGCATCTAAAACTCAGTACCACAAAAGTTTTACTTAAAGATCGTATTTGACACAATAATAACATAAAACAGACAATTCTGACAATTAAAGCAACCAAAAATAAAGCCTTTTCAAGAACCCATAAAAAATCAGAAAGAAAATAATTTTGACAATTACATGATAACTTGCTCACCTCCGCCCTCCTCCACTCTAGATGGGCTGCCGCCACCACCCTCTTCCCTTCCATTAGCATTCCCCATTTTGACTCTTCTTGCCTAAGAAAAAAAAAATTCCATGAAACAAAACCTCCATCGTCTCTGCTTACATATAATAAATAATTTTTTTAATATTTTAAATTATATTATATAAAAAAAGAAAATATATAAATGAATAAATCATATTTAAAAAAATAAAAGAAAGAAATAAATTAAAGAAAATCAATTTAAGATAATAATGCTACAATTAAAGAGCTTATGAAGTGGTGTAAGATGAGGTTGAGTCACTTTTGTTTTAAAAAATATATATAATTAATTTTTTAAATTATCTAATTAAAAATATAATTTTTATATTTAAAAATTAGTACGGTGGTATCAGTGACCACCATTTGTGAATATAAAAAAAGAAGATTTATTGCTTCAAGGCTTGGCACGGCTACAAAAGTTCGTTACAGTAGTATACACAAATATATACTAGTAGTATTTGCGTGTATATAAATATTTTTATATTTTAAAATATATTATAAATAAGAGTAAAATATGTAATCAATACATTTCGTTAACAGAAAGAAAAAAAAAAAAAAGCAAAGTAATTGATCAATTAGTATAAAATTTAAAGAATTGAATAGATTATTTTATTAGTTGAAGGGTACCTTTGACTTCAAAAAAATTGGTGCATGTGAGTATGGGAGGTCTTTTCTTTTTGTGCTAGCCGTTGTAGCGCGTTGTTCCTGCGTGCATATAGTAAATAATCTTTCAAATTTTAAAATATATTATAAATACGAGTAGAATTTATAAATCAACACATTATATTAAAAAAAAAAAAAGAAAGAAAAGAAAACGAATTTATTAGTTAATGTCAAATTTGAAAAATTGAATAAGTTAATAATCTTATCAATTGGATGACTTATTTGGCTTCATAAAAGAATTGGTCCGCCAATGTCATTAACCACCATTTATGAGTATGGCGTGACTTTACTTTTTATATTATTATAAAATAACTAATCATTGTGATATGTCATTCTTGTGAACTTATAATAAATATTTTTTTATGTTTTAAAGATATTATAAATAAAAATAAAATATATAAAACAATATATTACGTTAAAAACCACGAAGAAAGAAAGAAAAAAAATAACTTATCAATTAATATATAATTTAAAATATTGAATAAGTTAGTTATCTTATTAGTGAAACGATATTTTTGGTTTTACAAAAAAATTGGTGCATTAATATCATTAACTGTCGTTTGTAAGGGTGGAGGTTATTCTCTCTTATATCATTATAGATATTGATAAATAAATTAGAAAAAAGAGAAATTAAATTTTATACCAAGAAAAACCTTATCCTCTCAAACTACCACAAACAAACCATCTCCTCCACCCACAAACCCCCACAAAAATGGCAGCTCTCCACTCATCATCATCTCTTCTTCTCAACTTCAGAAACCAAACATTTCAGCTAAACAGTCCCCGGCTCAAGCTACATTCCACCCCCAACGCCAGCCGCATCGGCCGCCGCCGGAGACTGTCCACCTCGATCCGCGCCTACAAAGTAGTCATAGAGCAAGACGACAAGAGGACGGAGCTTGAAGTGGAGCCAGATGAAACCATCCTCGCGAAGGCTCTGGACAGCGACTTGCCAGTGCCTCACGACTGCAAGCTCGGCGTGTGCATGACGTGCCCGGCTCGGCTCGTCGCCGGGAATGTTGACCAGAGCGAGGGCATGCTGAGCGACGACGTCGTCGAGCGGGGCTATGCTTTACTGTGTGTGTCTTATCCGAGGTCGGATTGTCATGTAAAGGTTATACCCGAGGAGGAATTGCTGTCTCTGCAGTTGGCTACTGCTAATGATTAAACTGGATGGGAATCCTTTTCTACTGATTCCTACTTTGTCTATCAAGTATTCTTATCTGGGTTTTTCCAAATAGTATCCAACTATTTTTTTCTTGTCATGTGTATGAACAGCAAATGTTAAAGAGAGATCCAAATTTGAAATAGATAGTTTAACTCAGGTGTAAAAAAATTTTATTCATTGAGAAGGGGGAACTTCACAATCGGGCCACTGTTTTTAATGAAATAGAAGACGCGATAGAATTTTAAATAGAAAATCTAATTACAGAACTAGCAAATTTCTAGTGGAAAAGAACCATCATGTCCTAGATTAAGATTGTATTGGTACGCGAATGTTAAGTTCATTAGCATCAATTTCAAATCAAAGTATAAAGTCGGATTACTCATTAATTAAATTCAAATCAAATTTTAAAATATATTCAAGCAATTACCCAATGAAGGCCGTTTTCTTGTGAGTTGCAAATCCAGGGATGAAACAGCCTTCCTTCATCAAGTTGGCTGCGAAAACGGAAGAAGTCTCCCGAAATGACATACCTCAAACACACACCATACGCTGTAATTATACTAACATCTGCTTCAGCAGACGAAACTCTCCATGCTCATTTAGCTCAAGATATAGGGGAGGGAAGCATCAAACTCTCTCGTGATCAGTGAATACCATGGTTGACATATCAAAGACCTCAAACTCCAGTGTTAACCAATTCAAAGACGCAGATAACCTTCAGCAGAGTATGCCTCTTGGAGGACTCCTTTTTAACGGAAAACAATCAGGACCAATACTCTCATCATTTATGGAATGCAGAAAAAGAAAACACATCTTGCTTCTGATCAATAACGGTATCTTGAGTTCATGGTGGCAGGCATCTCGTTTGTCTTGATTTCTTCTGCTTCAGTTTCACCTTGACCTCAACCCCACCATCAATGATAGACTTCAGCACAATCTGCAGCTTCCCCTCCAATTTCTCTCCTTTTCTTGGCGTATATACAACATTATGGATATCATCAGCCAAGGCTCTCTGAGCCAACACTTTCCCAACAGCAGCACAAGCACTCCTATTCTTAGTTGACCCCAGATCAAATTTCATGTCCTTGGAAATAGAATGTGAAACTGCAACAACATTGCTAGTGGCACGATGAATTATGCTAGCACGTACAGAACCTTTAGATATATAAATATCCAAACAGAATGGTTCATGATAGGGAGCCGTTTGCTGATTGAAAGTGAGAGTTCTTTGCTTCTTTCCAACGTATAAATCTCCCACTTCATGAAGCCGAGAGATTAAGTTCTTCTTTCTGTCACATCCCAATAACAACTCCGTTTTGCTCTTTTTGCTTTTCTTGGTTTCTCTTGGCTGATCCTTCTTTGAAGCTATCTCTACAATGGAAGCTGGCGTGCCATTTGAATTCTCTTTCTTCTTTTTCTCTTTACTTTCTTTCTGATCTTTCTCATTCCTTGCAGATTTCCTCCTGTGGAAATCAAATTTATATTCTTCATACTCTTTGGAATCCTTGTCAAGCTTATAAAACAATTTCCCACGAATCCTCATATCCTCAATATCATCAAAATTTGCATCCTCCTGATTCGAATCCAAGGAACTAATCACTCCATTACCATCACCACCATCCTCCTCTCCATCAATAAAAGCAGAGTTCATTTTGGGGGCTTTGTCCTCAATATTACCTCTCCAAGCATCAGCCAAACCCGAGGAGACCTGCCACGCAGTATCATCCACAAGTTCAATTTTGCAATGCTTCATATCATCCTCACTAGTTTCTGGAAATAGGGGCGACAGATGAAGCCTATTAGTAACAGAATATCCCCTGTCATGACCAAGAAACTCCGTGGCTCGCCCAGAAGAAAATCTACTACACTGGGACGATAGAAGCGACTTTGTTGTTGATCTTATGAAGATGACCCTTCTGAGAAGCAAAAACGCCATTGCTAAGTAGCAAAAGCAGCAGACCTTTTAAGAGCTAGAAACTCGACAGAATTTCCTTAAGCGACATTCCGTCGAACAGCTGGTGCTCCAGGAACAGTTCTTCATGTGCCAATTTCTTGGGCATACAGTCACTCAGTTTACACGAAAACTTACCCAAGCAACAACAACAACAACAACGCCGGAAGAACGGTTAAAGTAAGCGGTTTCGCCGGAGATTCAGATCGATCTCCACCTGAACGGAGGCTTTGAGAGGTCGTGTGTGCCTGTGTCTGAAAATAAAGCACCCCTGCCGGCAGCCGTGTCTTCTCTTTCCTACTCTTTTTCATCCATAACCCACACCCGATCCAAATTAATAAATGGCAGATTTGTTAGGATCGTCCCCACTCTTAGGGGGTTTGTATCTGATTCTAATCAAACACAACACATCATTATTTGAATTATTAGTCAACTTTAAAAATTATATTTGAATTTAAAAATCTAAATATTAATTTATTCGAGCTCAAACAAATTTTAATTGAATAAAACACGGGTTCGAATAATTTTAATATTTTTAAATATATTTTATTATTTTTGCACTAATGGAATCGAGTTTGAACCAAGTTCAAAAGTTTATCAAACAAAAAAATTTACTCAAGTTTAGTTTGTTAAGTTTAACAAATAGCGCTCAAATGAATATTTATCATTCGATTACAATCGAGCATCGAGTAATTTGATTATTTTTTCAGCCCTAATCGTACCCTTTTAACATGATTTTCCGATTTACCCTCTTAATTGTTGGATTTTTTCTATTATATGAAAAGTAACTGGTTGGACTCCACAGTCGTGTTAAAGAGGATTGCACATAAGCATATGTAGCAGAATTAGTTTCTTTTAGCAAACCCATAAAAGTACAACGCCATGAGTTCGCCAGAATCCCAAACCTCTACAACGAACTTATGAACGTACCATGGTTATGAGCGTACCGAAATCAAGACACATCAAGAAGGATTGTGCATGGTACCTATAACAAATCCACAAAGCCATTTTTACTAGTTCTGACTAGATCTGATATTTCTCAATTAATCAGCTCACTTACCTATTTACTTATTTTTGGACCAGCATGTGATTCATCAGGCTGGTGGTCCGATACGACCATCGATTCTTTATCAGTCCAAAACGGATGTGAGTGCAGTCCTGCTAAGCCCATGTGTTGGGCTCTATTTTTCCGTCGCCGTGTTTTGTCCTCAAAGATGATCAAAACTTATGGACCTATCATACGCTTAATACATCATAAAGATGATCAAAACTTATGGACTTGCCCAAAACCAAAATCCCCATACACATAGAGTACTTCTTTATTCTTTGCTTCGTACCCGGACAAAGTTCAAAAACTCGTCAACTCTCTGTCTCTCTCTCATGTGGAAACAGTCAAAAGGTTTATGAGCTCATAAAACCAACCCACTGCTTCCAAATCAGACAACATTTGCTGGCCATTGCCTGAGGAGCAGAGCCGCCCAGCAGTTTTAGTTGTTGCTGTCGGGACATAATCATCCTATTCATAAATATATCGGCAGAAAGCATACGAATAGTATAAACTTTCTAACTTAAGGAGGTGATCTCGGCCGAATTTATTTAGAAAATTTTATCAACTCATGTATTTTATATAAAAAATTTGAAACTTAAAAAGAATTTATATCTCTTTTCAATAATAAATTATGGGATAATTACACTTGTCTTCTTTTAAGTTACACGTTAATGCATATGAGGAGCTTCACCGTTATAAAGATAGTTTAGTTCGGAAAAAAAAATATTTAACCTGCAATAAATCAGTCATCAACAATCGATGATAAATATCGATTTTCATTCAGTAATCAATAATCGAGGGTAAATATCAATTTTTATTTAGTTCTTTTTGTTAATATTAGCAAGTTTAGTAAATTTTGACCAACAGAGGAACTTATTTACGAGACGGAAGCAAACTCCAAGAGTGCTATCTGTGATTACCCAAAGCAATGAAGTTCTACGTATAATTACATCAAAATCACAGAGAAGGAGAGTATACTTACCCCACAAAATAATTTAAGTATTTAGATAAAATAAAATTATAAAACTCACAAAATATTGACAATGACAAATTTTATATATTAAAATAATTAAAATGAAAAAAAGTATGTTCAAATTTTGACAAATAAATTAAAAAGTACTCATTTCTTCTAAAAAATTAAGCTCTTAACTTATTTTCTTTTAATTTTATAAATCCGTTTTCCAATATACATTTTATAAGATATTATAAGCTTCGAAATATTTTATAATATATTATAAAGAATTCATAAATTCACCCTCTTTGGGTCAGAGAAGCAAAAGAATTGTCACAAAAGACGCCTCTTTGTACAAACCCAGCAGAAAGACAGGACAGGAGATAAGAATTTAGTAGTACTAAGACTGGAACTTTGTTGTAAGCTGCAACAATCTTGTCATAAGTCCATCTTCCAAATAAGGTTAATATTCTACAGGCATCCCAAAACAAGTTATATTTCGACCACTTGTTCTATTCAGTATAAAGCCATGATCAAGAATGTTGGAATATGGAAACCCAAGAAGAGAATGAGATTATGCAGAATAGCCATCTAAATGCCACCATTGATCCTAGCATTAGTGCGAGTCGTTGCCGTTCTTTTTTTTAATTACTTTTCACAACCACCTAGTACTACTACAAGTTTTCAACAACCAGAAATACAGCCTGCCCTTGTCAAGGTCAGTAATTAAAGGATTAACACACAGATAAAAAGCTACCATTAAAGGTTAGTGATTACAGACCATTAAAATGACATTTTGGATTTTGAGTCATGATATCAGTAGTCACCTTCTCCAAGAGCCCAGTCATGTCGTTGATCAGATCAGTAGTAAGGTTGCTGGTAAGCAGGTGCCATCCCATTGTTGTATCCTCCATAAGCCGGAAAGTTAACCGGAGAAACAGGGTAAGATCCAACGATGGCCGGTGGGGGAGCTTCAGTGTAAGCATAAGGGGGACTCCTGCTTCCGTGCCCGTAAACAGCAGGAACAGCTGGGTATGCTGGGACGGGAGCGGGGTACTGGGTGTGTGAAGGAGACCTCACATATGTTGGAGGAGATGGGAAAGACGAGACATAGGCATTTGTTGAACGGCCTGCTTTGGCAGGGGGCATAGGGCCTCCGTTGCTAGCACGGGTTCTTTTAGCAGCTGGGCTTGCTGGCTTTTTCTTCTCAATTTTGGCCTTCTCTAATTGTTCAAGGCGTTTCTTAAGGTTTTCTGGTGGGAACTCAGCCTCGAGTTTGTATTCTTCAATGCACTTGAGAACAGCACGAATAGCTGATTGCTCTTTCTTGGCAGCCATGTGCTGTACAAGTTGCGTAAGGGGGACAACATATTAATAAAGCATAACCAACTCTAGTGTATGCCAATTCATACACTACCACCACTTGCGAGGAACTTTATGCCCTGGAAGTGCAACCCACATGAATAGCATACAGAGAAAGCACTCGTGAGACTGTGCAACGTGTGTGTCAGCCAATTCAGTCTCACTATCATAGTGCCTCTCACAATTTAACTAGACTACATGGTCTCAAAGGAGATCAGTGCATAAATGTGCTGGGAAGGACGGGACTAATGAAATTAGAGAAGGATAATTCAGAGTGAGGACACGGATATGAAAAGAAGAAGCATCCCATCAAACTCAAAGTTGCCAAAGTATTTCAGAAAATCTTACTTTATCTTTCTATAAAAACAGAAAGGCTATGCAACCTCAAAATAAACAATAAATCTGTAACAAAAATCTTTTTAAAAAAAAAAAACTAACCGCAGCACGGCCTGAATTGTTAGGATCCTCCAAGATTGATGTAGCAGCCTTTTTAGCATCCTTCAGAAAAGCCTTCAGAAGTGGAACAGGGGGGAATTTATCAGCGAGACCAACTTCATATGTAAAATGTACAGCATCAACTTGTTGTCCCCTTCCAATCAATTCTTCAATCATATCTGCACAAGATGCATAGAAACACTGAGACACTAAGGCAAAACGCAGCCGCCAGTGTGCCTAATTCATTCAGGGCATATGTGCAAGTATGTATGTGAAACACATAAGATACCATATAAAATGTTTGGCGGGTCCAAAAGTAGACCTTAAAGTCAACCACTTATGTTGCAAGACAATATAAATGACTCTATACAAACTTTTACCACACAGAGATCTGGCAAAACTAGAAATGAATTCCCATCATTGATATTTTCTGATCACTTACTCAAAAGGAGGGAAAGAAAGTCAATGAAATTTGTATAACTTGATTGTAAAATAAACCACATGCACACAGCAGAAAGTAAAGTACACAGACACAGGACAAAGCAATTTAATTGGGAATATGTTTGGATGGGCTCAAGCGTTCGTATAACAGGATCCTGGACCAATGAGAGAATGAGCAACTTCCTAAATAAATCATACTGCTCAAGCCTTGATGGCAGGAGCTAACAAACGGACCTATAGCTTCCATTTTAGCTGATGAGAAGTTAGATTGATGGCATTTAATATGTTAGCAGACTCTGAACAACGGCAGATACCACAGGAAATACAGAACACATCTAACCTCAACATTATAAGGCATTGTAGGCCTATTGCCTACATAAAATGTGAAATCAACTGTTACAGATTGGTACTTGAGATCAGCACCACTGACAAAGAATATGCTCCAGTCATCTATCTGACCAGACCCTAGAATAGCTTCTGCTAACCAACGTGGAAAATGCTAATGTTGTTCATGTCTGATTCACTAGAGGCCTGGAAGAGGTTAAGACTACTCTAAACTCAAGACCCAGGAGTGAAGATATCCAAGGTTAACTTTAATTACCCTACTCTTACAATGTAACTCAGCAGCCTGCCACAGTTCACTTAGCTCCACATGCAAATGCAGAAGTTACAGAACAGAGATCACAAAACTATAAGCCACTGCACTATATACCACCATTTCCCTCAAAATTAAGTGTCAGAGTCTCAATAAAGAAAGTAACCTTCACAAGTTGGCCATGGAACACAAGATAATCTGGGCCCAAAAAAAAAAAGATCACGGACAAGGTCAAATTAAGAAAGAGAGGTATGTTCCTGGTATCTCAAAGATATCTGCCAGCATCTGGCTTGCATTTAATATTAACAAATATTGGGAAAAAAAGCAGCACACAGAATGCGTTTGGGGATCGAGACACCACTCCAAACATGATGAGACCATCTTCTATTTTATGTTTCCTTTACTCATCTTGAAGAAGCCTCCAAACTATCTCATGAATCTAATGTAGCATCATAACAGTCACAAACTAATTATGGAAATCCTAACCACTTCAATAATCACAATTCAGATGCCGAACCTAAAAGTATTCCAGTCCCAACACTAATAACGCTAAATTCCACAAATTAGTACAAAAGAACCAGAGCAAACACACAATCAAAGAATAAAAAGCAGAACTAATTCCACAAGTAAACCTAGAAAAACTTTACCGGGCATCTTATCGCCAAGGCCAAGCGAAACAGCAAGCTTGGGCATCTGTTTCCTCCACGCGGACGCCACCACGAGCTTTCTATACAAATCCACATCCTCCTCCTTAACAATTCCAAAAGTCACCAAATGCTGCAAGAAGGTATGCACATCAGGTGTCTTCACATTCTCTATACCACCCCTCTCCTCCAAGCTCTTCTTCCACGTTTCTGCTATCTCCTCCGCCCTTCCCTTAATGCTCGGAGTCACAAGCATCCTCTCCTTGCCCAATACAGGATCCACCATCACCGGAATCAAAGACTCCAACAACAACACGCAGGCCCATCCCAAATCGGAACTATTACTAGTACTGTTACTGCTCGGGAGAGGAAAAACCTCGGAGATCGCTTCCAAAACAAATCTCGGTGGATCGACACAATCAGCCAAGGCTTTCGGCAACTCCGATCTGAACAACTCAAGTTCCTTCTTCCGAGCGGTAACGAAGACCCAGAACTCTTTAGCCGCCATCTTGTGGCAAAAGCTTTTCAATTTCATCAACAAACCTTCCGAATCATCAACTTCCGGCTCCTCAGTTTGGCTCTCAGCACCCGGAGCCGCCAATGAGATAGACATTTTTGTCGTTTTCTCCAGGCTCTCTAAAACAATCGACATGGATTTAGAAATGGAGGACTCGCGAGTGTCGAGAGCTTGCAGAGACTGCTGAGTCTCGTTGTTCAAGGCCTGGAACTTCGCCTTGAGAGCATCGGACTTCTTGATAAGGTCTTGTTCCAGAGAGGAGAAATGATCGGAGAGTTCCTTCCAGAGCAGAGTGCAGCTCGTCATCAGCGAGGTCTGGCGCTGAAACTCGTCGAAACTCGGAGGCGGCGGCGGAGGATGAGTCAACTCGCCGGGATCGGGCAGCGAACCCATTTTGAGAGCGAAGGATTCTGAGTTAGAGTCAGCGAACTCAGAGGAAAATTAAACCCTAGGGAAATTCTAGAGAGAGAATCAGACGAGGGGGAAAGAGAGAGGAGCGAGAAAGTGTTGGTGGCGGGCGAGATAAAGTAAAGGCAAGGAGAAGAGAAGGGGGGGGGTTGGCGGGGTGGGGGGGTACGGAGGTCGGTGACGTGGAAGATTATGAAGACGACAGGTGTGATATTGTCGGGGTTAAAAATGTAGAGGGTGGTGTAGGCTAACGTGAGCAGGAGGGGGTGGTTGGTGCGCACTGTAAACAGGTATTATTACAGTTAACGGGGCGTTCCAGAAGTATGTCAGTCACTGAAGTGGAAATAGAATGTCGCAGCATCTCTATATTTTTTTAATATTATATTTGAGGAATAATTATACTCATTTTTTCTAAAATTCAATGTAATTATATATAAATTTTTGCGATTTGAAAAATTACATTAGTACTTTTAGAGTTTGTTTTTGTCTAACAATTATGTCCATTCATTAGTCAAAATTTATAAAATTTGCTGATATGACAAAAAAATACAAAAGAATTCTAATCTACACTGACTTATTGCATTTCAAATAATTTTTTTAAAAATCAAATTACCATCATATATTTTCATGCATCAATCTATATGAGGAGGTAAATTTTTACCGTTATAAAAATAGTTTAATCCAAAAAAATTATTTGACCGTCAATAAGTCTGTAATAAGTTAATCGATGGTAAGTATCAAATTTCATTCAGTTTTTTTGTTAATATCAGCAAATTCAATAAATTTTGAGCAATTGATGGACTTATTTGATAGACAAAAGCAAATCTCAAAAGTGTTGGTTGTAATTTTCTATCACACGAGTCTACGTGTAATTATACCAAATTTTAGGGGAGAAAAGTGTAATTATCCCTACATTTTATTCTCAAAATATGGGATAATGACATTCCCTTCTCCTGAGGTTTGGTGTAAATACATGTGAATTTCGTATAGTTTGAAAAATTACATCTAACACCTCTGAAGTTTGCTTCTGTCTAAAAATAAGTATCTTTGTTAGCCAAAATCTATTAAATTTGTTGTTATGATATACCTCCTCACATACATTAACGTGTGAAGATGTATGAGGATAATTTACTCATAAAAAAATTTATTTAACCTTCAGCAAATCAGTAATAAGTGAATCAAAGGTAAATATAGATTTTTTTTAAATATTTTTTATTAATATCATAATTTGGTGAATTTTGACTAACATGAGGACTTATTGTTAGACGGAAGCAAATCTTAGAGGTGCTAGATATAATTTTTCAAACTAGAGGGGCCTACATGTAATTACACCAAATTTTAAGAGAGGGGAGTGTAATTATTTCTTAAAATAGTGCTAGTTCAATGATTTTTTTGACAATATCAAAAATATATTTTTTTTTATTTTTGTGCTCGCTCCGATCAACTACACATGACCTTACTGATAGAAACTCGACGACATCATAAAAATTACAAACGAAATATATTTTCTTATATTATTTAAAAATTATTTTAAAAAATATGATACCAATAATGCAATGTATTCTAAATTATGATACAAAAAATATAATTCTATCTTTCTCTTTTTTTTTTATGAATATTAGTAAAAAAGAATTATTTTGAAATCAAATTATTGGTATTTTATTTTGAAGTATACTTTTAAAAGATAGAAATTCAATTTTGGTCCCATGAGTTAGTTCATTTTTAGTATATCATTATCCGACATCATTAATTTTAGATCAAATTTTCTTAAAATGATTAAAATTAACTGGCCAAAAAGATTTTTTCGTTAAATTAAATGGTCAAATGACGGCCAAAATTAATTTGGTCATGTTTAAAAAACTTCGGATGAAATTAACAAGGTCGGAACATAAAGTACCAAAATAAAAATTATCCCTTTTGTGAAACATTAACGAACTTCAAATTCATTTGATATGAAATTATTATTATTTTTTTTTCAAAATTCAAATCTTTCGATCCAGATGAAGTTTTAAAGTATTTGTAAATTGAATATCTACTTCAGAGTTTTTAAAAGAATAAAAATTAAAACTAAGTAGGAAGGTGTTTTTAATTATTTCGAACTTTTTTATAATTAAATAGTTAAATTCATCTCCGTACTATTTTTTTAATTATTTATCAAATACATTACATTAATTTTTCACTCAGCGCAACAAAGATAATATTAGTGACAAAATTAAATGGTAATTTTTCCACGATATAATTTTTAGAAAATTATTAATGACAAAAAAACTTATATAACTCACTGTTCTTGGAAATTATTAACAAATTTACAGTACAACTTAATGACAATATAAAATAAATAATAATAATTATTATTTTCAAAATTCGAACTTTTTTCGAAGAATGATCACTTCATCAAACACTCCCTTAGTTCCTACCCGTGAGAGCAACCACATTTGACATGTAAATAGTTGTAAGATTTAAACGGAAGGAAGACAAATGGGGGTAGAGAAAGAGAAGGCTGAAGGGGCTGTTTGGATAAATATATTTAGGTAAAAGAAAGCTTTCGCGGAAACCGAAGAGGAAAAAAAAAGAAAGTAAAAGGCTGAAAAGCTGGAAAAAGTGGAGGGGGGAGGGGTGGTGGGGGGCGTGGCGGTGGTGGTGGTGGACCACCCTTCTGACCACCACATGGTTGCCGTCAGATAAAGTAAAGACATTGCCGGCCTTATAAACACTATTATATATGTATGTATATATAGAAAGAGAAAGAGGAGAGAGAGAGAGAGAGAGAGAGAGAGAGTATTATTGTGTAGAGATAGGGGTTGGTTGATTGTATAGCTTTGTGGCACTTCCCAAACAGCCCCTTATTATATTGCCTTTCTTCTCTTTCAAATTCATAATTATTAGTGTGGTACGATGAGATATGGTTCGAGTGGATCACAAGGAATGCAGGAAAGAGGCTGTCTACTTCTCTTTCAATTCCTACATTAATTTGTCAACTTCTTAGCTCTTCATCTCACTCCACGTCTAACCCATAGTTGAAAGTTTCCCAACTAAAATCTTTCGACGTTCTTAATAATCTGGATACGAGTTTGAAGCATTAGAACACGACATCGTCACTTAAAATAGTATACATTAACACTAAATTATCAAAAATATTTGTAAAGAACAAATGTTCATACTTATACGGATTCACGTATCCGAATATCCGCTCTACAAGTGACCTGACATCCATAGCTCCTATGTCGTGTAAGCGTAGGGATCATGTCCGATTGTAGCATTTTAAATCATATTTGGGATATTTATCTTTTTTTTTATATATTTTTATTGAACCCCTGTTAAGTCTAAAAGTGGAATTTCTCATGAATTTTGAAGCCATATTTTGTTCTGTCTAATGTTATTATTTGATTGGATGGGGTTATTATTCCTTTTTTTGAGTTTTTCCCTCATAATGTAGCATAAGAGAACTTACATTTCATATTTTAACTCAAATCCCACATAAACATAATGATTTTCTCCCATAAAACAACAATAATCGAAACAACCATGTTAACAGTGAAACCTATATTGTGCTGACATAATATGGTTGTAGGAAAATTTGTATTTTATATCGATCCGACATGATTAACTTCTTTGGCGTTTCTTGTCCCATTATTTTTCAACTCACCACATTATACATCGTAACTTCAAAAAAGTTGCAATTTTAATCCCAAGGTCCTAATTCCATAAAATTTTTGACAAAAACATCATGGGCATGGCATACGGGCTTCGTTACGTCTTGAGGGGTATTGCTGATGTTTCTAGAAGAAATTTAACAGAATTAAGATTTGGAATCGTAGTAAATTTTTTTAGAGTCATGGGATGTAATCTGCTGAGTTTTAAAATAACGAGACCAGTATCACAAAAAAAAAAAAAAAAAAATCTGAATGTAGAATGCAACTTTTCCTAAGAGGACTTAGTTCGAGTCCTACGAATGTAGATATTTGTCTACTCAAATAATATTTTGTGATTTATTGTCTTTGTTGCTTTTTTTTGTTATGAAATTGTTAATAAGTTTGATAAGATCGTGGATACTTTAATTTTTTGTATAATGTAACTGACCGTTTTTATTGGAAAAAAAAGGGTAAAATTACATATTTAATCCTATAACTATAGGTTGTTAGTATTTTTGGTCCTGTAAATTATTACATCTTACACATTAGTTATTTTAACCAATTTAGTTGTGAACATCTCATATTTATTTTTTTTATAGCAAATCTAGTCATGTGTTGATAATTTTGGTCCCCTTCATATTGGAGTAGATTTCATTTTTCGTCCATTAACTATAAGTCGTTAGGAACAAAATTGTCAATACACGACTAGATTTGCTAGAAAATGACTAAATGTGAGATGTTCAAGACTAAATTCATAAAAACAAGGTGACTAATTGTATAAATAAAATAAGTTACAGGACCAAAAATACCAACGAAGTATAATTATAGAACCAAAAATATAATTTTACTAAAAAAAAAAAAAAAAAAAAAAAAAGAGGCAAGTAATGGGTGTGGGGATGCATGAAGGAATGAAGAGAAGAGCAGGCATGCGCACCTGCGAAATCTGATGTCTGTGAACAGTAGTAGTAAAGCGCACTCCACTCCATGTCATCTGCATGGTGGAATCTTTGGATTAGCACTTTTGCTTCGACTTAAATTTACCCTAATTCCACGTGCTTAACCCTAACCCTAACTCTAACCCTAATCTTGTCTTTTCAATTTTCCTTTTATGTTTGATTACACGTATTAGTGGATGTAATGATAGAGACAAGAGTGCATGCAATTATAAGCTTCTAGCATTAGGGTTTTCTGTTAATTAATTAATTAATTAATTTGATAATCGTACCCTAATTGGGACTCTACTAATTATACATACATGTGAATGTATTTTACACTAAAAGAGATGCCATTATTTATAATGATTAATTATTATAATTAAAAGTAAAAAATAATACAAATACTAATTAATCACAGGTGTTCAACGACTATCAGTCGTTGTTTTTGTAAACGACACCAAAATATTAACTACAGCTAAAAACTAGGCTTAAAGGCAATTTTTGTTCCCTAATTTCAGGCCATTCTTATTTTAGTCCCCTAAGTTACTAGGGTTCTATTTTGGTCCTGTAAAACTGAAAAAATCTCAATTTTGGTACAAATTTGGTCAGAAAGTTGAGTCACTCGCCGGAAAATGTCACATGTCAAGCATGTGACTTTTTAAATTGGGACTTGCATTGTGATTGGCTGAAAAAGATGATGTGGTGAAGACATGGCCTGAAGTTAGGGGACTAAAACGAGAATGACCTGAAGTTAGGGGACGAAAATTGTCTTTAAGCCTTTTATTTTCAGTCAATCACAATGCAAGCCCCAATTTAAAAAGTCACATGCCTGACATGTAACTTTTTCGGCAAGTGCCAATCAAATTTGTACCAAAATTGAGATTTTTTCAGTTTTACGGGACCAAAATGGAACTCTAGTAACTTAGGGGACTAAAACGAGAATGCCCTGAAGTTAGAGGATGAAAATTGCCTTTAAACTAAAAACTATGATAAATATTTTGGTTATAGGTAAAACCAAAGCAAATATGATTAATCGCGATCCAAATTTAAATTTTACATCAATTTTGTTTGACTGTGGTAAATAGTATGATTTGCAATGATTTTAAGCTGCAATGGTTTATTGTTTAGAGGATAATATTTTTTCATTATGTTACATATAAATATTTATGTATGTATACATTTCTTTATATGAGCAAATGCGGACCGACTGCTATACGACATCATTTAGAGGTGCATTATAATTTACCTCGTGTTCTTGATCTCAAGAGTATGAGATATTCTAATTCAGATCTGATCAGGTCTAAATAATTATATAATAACAAATATAATAAGTAAGCATACAATTTAAGAAGAGTGATTTATCATATAAATTACACTTGTTATGTGATTAATTCGAACCAACTAGACCTAATCCCAAAAAGAACAAATTACTTTCTTTTTATTTATTTATTTGACGAATTAACTAACTAGTTTTTTCAAATACCCATAAAACATAAAACTATTTTTTTATATAAAAATAACAATAAATTGACTTAAATATTGAAGAATTACAATCATATATACATCTTTACAACCCTTCTAACATTTATTTATAGAGTAGGACGTACCCAAACATATATATGAAGGAGTTGTCATTCCTA
>NC_026147.1:1884474-1884725 GCF_000512975.1 Sesamum indicum | reverse complement strand
ATTGCAACTTGGAATTCGGACCACATCATTAGCCTAACTAATTAAGCTCAATTATAGGATTCCACTTAATTATGAAAGTGGTTAAACCTTAATCCACGAAATAAAGCTGAAAGTTTTTTAAACTAATTAAACTAGGGATCAAGTCAAACAAACAAATCATAACAAGCCTCAACTCTTACACGACTCTTTGGCATTGCCATTATTCTCTTGTAAGAAAACACAACAACTTGCTTATTTTGTTCCTATTCACA
>NC_026147.1:1866550-1884439 GCF_000512975.1 Sesamum indicum | reverse complement strand
TTGAGCCGGCTTCATTTGAGTTCGATTCAAATTTCTATTGAGCTCGAGTTTGAGCCAAAAACACTCTATTTAGAAGCTCGCGAGCTTTTTTTTTTAATTTTTTTATATTTTTTATTTTAAATTTTTTATGTATATCTAACTCATATATTATAATTATTAAGCAATATCACGTATTTTTAATTTAGCTAATGATAAAATATGATAGTTTTATTTATATAATTAGTCTCTATATAAAAATGAGCTAAATCAACAAGTTAGTAAGTTCATAATATATTTTATTTTATATTAATTATTGATGTTTTAAATTATCTAATAGTTCAAAAAAATTAGGAATATTTGTTAAAAATAATTTGGGCTGGTCAATCTAACATCATATATAAAAATTCTAAAATAACTTTTATTTTAATAATAAAATTTAAAAAATTAAAAAAAAAAAAAAGCTCGACTATTATGTGCCAAAAATTTTGAGCTCGTCGAGCTCGAGTCAGAATTTTTTTCCCGAGCTTGATTTGTTTACACCCCTAACATTGTGGTAGGAACTTCGTTGCGCGAGTAATTTATTTACTTTAATTTATATAAAATTTATTTTTTTTTCTTGAAAAGAACCCTTCTTAATGAAATTTATGATTAAGTCACTCAAATTACTTATCCATAATCGATGTGAGACGTGTGGCAAAATCATTCTCTGATATTAGAATAGCATACTTTCTCAATCTTTTTGGTCCCTTTATCTCCACTCTTCCACTTGCTTATTTTTTTTTTTCTTCTCTATGTGCATTGGGTAGGAATCTCGTTGTCCGAGATATTATCTATCTTAGTTTGAAAAAAATACAAGCAATCCTTTTGTAATATTGTAAATAAACAAATTACATCTATATAAAATAAATATATAGCAATTTACCTCTCGTGTTTTTTAAAATACAGCAATTTTACTTACCTCCTTAAACGAGAAGGTAAATTACTTCATTTTGGAAAACACAGGGAACAAATTGTTATCATTTTTTTATAAAGGAACAATTTGTTCATTTGTAATATCATAGGGAAAGGTAAATTACATTAAACCCAATTTAATTTTACATGAAGCTCACTAATTCATTCTTAGAAAGAAGCTCCCTAAATAAGATTTATAAATCACTCAAACTCGTGGTATCGTAAGTATTGATTACCTACTTTTCTCACTATTTTGGTTCCTTATCTCCAGTACTCTTCCACTTGCTCAAGGTATTTGTTCTTTTGTTAGAATGGATTTGCCAATGCAAATCCATGTCATACTGTTTATTACAGAATGCTATTTTTCTTGTCTTTTCCTTTATATATTTTCCAATGAATATGGCTTATTAAGTCACTCCATACATTTAAATATTGAAAGCTGATTAAACACATTGGTAGTTCCAAAATAATTAATAAAAAAATTCTCATAAGGAAAGAAGTATTAAATAGATCGTAAGATAATTAATAAAAATAATAATTCTTAATAAATATTTTACACAAACTAAAATTTGTTCAAACTCTGAAAGTTAAAGCTGTGAAACTATAAGAGCTAAAATTGTATGACATAAAACTACACGAGTTGAAATTATACGAGTTGGGCAAATTCATGATACCCACTCACTTGGATGTTTTAACAGATCTGACACTCGTTAGCACCAATAAAAAGGGACAATATATAAAACCCCCATGTCTTTTAAAAAGTCGGCTAAAAACCCTTTTCTATTTTAAATATGGGTTAAAAACCCCACTGCGTTTATTAAATGTAGCTCAATCGCCCCTTACCGTTAAATCTAACTAAAAGTTTTAATTTTTTAGAAAATAACCGCTATATCCTTAATATATATTATTTCTTATTTTAATGACCGTTGAATTTTCTTTGATCAAATATTGATCGTTAGATCTAATCAGTTAATCTCAACTGTTAGATTTTTAAAAAATGAAAGATCTAAATTCAACAAGTTATTTAACTTATAATATATATAAATAATTTAAAATTAAAAAATATATTATTATTATATATATATATATAAAAACTAAGTACCCCACCCTATCCCAACCACAACCCCTCACCCCTTGTTCCCCATTTCCATCACGTTAGAATTGGTGGGAAATTCTTCAAATTGTCAGATCTCCACAAATACTTTACCAAAATAACCGAGGTCGGTCTCATTCGGCGGTCGTGGCCTGAGCCCAGTCTCTCCGATTGACGAAAACTCAAATTGAAGGTATGAAAATATTCCTTTTAAAGAGAGGATTCGAATGCTATCACTGACAACTAGAAACTCGTCCGAACGGCGCCTGAAACTTAGAAACAAGTTTCTAGGGCTGCAAACTCGTCTGTTCAGTTTTTAAATATATTTTAGTTAATTAATAATATTTTAAAGAATTATAATAATTAAATATTTTAGCTAATTAAAAATAATTATAGTAATTAAAATATATATTTTAATTAATTAAAAATAATTTTAGATTTAATAATTAATAATTATAAAATTATTTGAATTTAAATATAATTTAATTTAATATTTAATATTAGATAAATTAAATATAATTTAATATTTCAATTTAAATTATAAAAGAAATACAAGAACAAAACAAAAAAGCATTTTAGTAAAAACCACCTAAAAAGAAGGTAAAAAATAATTAAAAAATTACCCCCACATGCACAAAGAGCGCGTATAATACGCCTTCCATTAATTACTAATAAAAGGGATTTTTATTGCTGAATTTCACAAAATACAGAGAAATTTTTAGTTTATTTTTAAATTAAAAAAAGATTGTTAAACAATTTTTTAAAAAAAAAGGAGCTTTTATGCATTTTGTCACAAAAGAAGCATGAAACCATCCATGCTCCTATAAATATACTAATAAGCAACTAAAAGGAGGGAATTGATTCTCTGTATTTCATAAAACATCGTTTTTAAATTATCAGTATAATGAAGGAGAAAATTACTATTGCTCATTAGAATTCTTTAAATGCAGGCAAACCCCATGTGATATTGTAAATGAATAAATTAATTCTATAAAAAAATAAATAACGATTTACCTCTATGTGTTTTTTCAAATATAATAATTTACTTGCTATGTTTTTTAAAATCAAGCAATTTACCTCCTTAGACAAGAAGATAAATTGCTTCGTTTTAAAAAGTACAAGAAGGTAAATTGCTATATTTTTCTCATATGAAAATAATTTGCTCATTTTCAATATCATAGGGGGATAAATTGCTATTCACTCAATATAAAAAGATACAATTCCTTATTCTTATTTTATTAAGAAATTTTATTTTTACCCGCATCAAATTAAAAAATAACAATCTTCTCAGTGCAACACTGAAAATATCATTTGATGAGGGAGATTATTTAATTACCCAAATACCCCTGCCTTTTAAGGCATATTTATATGTATGGTTGACTATTTTTTACCAGAGTTGACCAATCTTGACCAAGTTGAAAATCAATTCCAAAGGTTGCCCTTGGATTAGGTGACGTGGCAGCATCTCAGCGTAGCCACGCGTCACTCCCTCAAACTGTACCGTACTATTATAAATATCTTCATTTATGATTATTCAAACACACGCATTTATTACTGTTTACTGTCATTTTCTGGTCTCCTTCGACCTTACTTTATCTTCGACCTTATATTTTTCGACCCCACGTTTCTAACTTAGGCATCGGAGGGCCATCCCCGAAGGCTACTCGACTAGTCTTACGTTTGCTTTGTTCTCAGGATCCACTAACAGGTAGCTCGAAAGAAGGATTTAGCGACCCGATCTTGAGACCCATTTCCGCGATCCGATCCGAATTTTATGCGACCTACATCATTATTAATTCCTCCTTAATAAAATAAATAAATAATAATTATTACGAAATTAAATATACACTCGCGTTCATAAAATGAAAATAATATTACTTTTTAATTGTGAAAGATCAATTTTATTATTGGATGGAGGAGTAGTTGAGTATAGAATGGTATTTTTCAGAGCGCAAAAGGAAAGCAAGTAATAGGCCAATTATATCTACAAAAGTTTCAAATTTAACGGCTCATTTAATTTCTTGTATTGATTGATGATTTGAATCAATGACGGGGACTGATATCTGATGAATGCACCAACTGGGTGCAATGAACCATTCCAGCAAAGTTTTCTCTGACGTTAAATTTTTTTTTAAGTGTTTCTCACTTTTTTAATTTTTCTTTTTTTTTTTTTTGGTTGGTACAAACTTTTCAATTTGATACCAGAAGATCAGATAATTTGGTAATAGTATCTTGATTTTTAAGCTTGGATTTTCAAATTTTACAAAGAAAACCCTTTTCGGAAAAATAAAATTTGAAAAAAGTAGCATCGAAATTCTGAACTTTTTTTTTTTTAAAAAAAAGAGAAATTCAATGTCTCATCCGTTGAGGGGTCGTATTGTCCTTTTTCCTTAGAAGTTCAACGATCGTGTTGTTTTATTTCATTAGAGTGATTTTTTTTCATTAATATTTTTACGTAGAAGCCTGTTATATTTAACTCGAACAAGATATGATATACTCTATTGGGTTTTTTCACAACAAGATTTATTGAATTTAATCCTATGAAAAATAACATACATTCTACTCGAAATGATTGCCTCAGATTTATTTATTTTTGAATATTCTTAAATTTACAAAATTATACCAATATTTAATTATTTCCAGTCTTGTAGCTCACTACTATTGGGATGTTCAGACCACGAGACAAAAAAGCTCTTCAACTAAAAGACAGCCAAATGGCTCCGAGAGAGAGGAGAAAAAGAAACGAACAACAATCATCGGTGTGGTTACAGTTGAGATATGTTCAACTTTCTCCTAGTCTGGTCGATCGACACCCAAGTTTTAAGAGAAGTTAGCCGAATAAGGCCAATTGAGTGACCACTCTAACTTCAGCGAGCGTTAAGCCGCATGGTCCTCCAGCATTGGGCAACATAAATGAAAACTGATAACTTTTAATTTTAAAATTAAAATTAATACAAGAGGCCGAGCTCGAGAGACCGCCATAGGAGATCTTCCCGGATTAATGGATGAAAAAAGAGATGGGGTTGGAGACCCATCCCACATTCACCACTCGGTGGATGAGATGCATCAATTGATGATGCCTACATGATGCAGCACTTCAGCATCTCTCAACCACCCACTGAGACTGCAACAATACCCGACAAGCAGCCAACAGCTCAGGCGATGAGGCCTCGGGGTATAGGGCTGATATTAGGATTTTTTTTTTAAAATATTTTTTAAACAATATATTAATTTATCTTTAAAATATTTTTTTAGCGAATTACATTTAATATTTATTACATCGAGTATTAATATTTCTTACTAACTGCAGTTATAACTAAATTAAAAAAAAATAATGAAATTGACAAAAATTGAAAAACAATCTATGCGGATTTGAGATGGTCAAACTTCATTTTCATATACGTGCAGCACTGGTAGCAGAACATAATTTTGTCCCAAAAGTTCCTATCCCAAGATATTGTGACGGATGCTCCGAATCACAAAATGGAAAAATGCAGTGATATGATAAATGAGCAAAAAAAACTTACTATAGAAAATAAAATAGAAAATTATCTCATGTGTTTTGAAAAACGAAGCAAATTCCCACCTATCTAAACATTGATAGGGTGGAAATTTATTTCAACACAGGGAGCTAATTTGCTATTTTTTTTCCACAAGGGGGTATTTGCTCATTTCATATATCATAGGGGATAAATTGAATTTAACTCAATCACAAAATGATGAGCCTATCACCCAATTTTATGATGGAAATATATCACAAAATGCGAAAGCTTCCCCAACAATTACATGACATTAATGAGAATGAAATCGTCGCAAAATGCTCATTGCAAAGGGCAAATTCCCTTTCCTGTCGAAATTATATCATATTCTTGCACCGGTTGCAATATATTTGCAAAAAGTACTAGAGCCCGTCGCAAATTCTGCCGCATGCGAATTCCCCTTCCCATTTGTCGCGAACTCTGATTTGTAATGGATTTTTTAACAGATCCTTAACAAAAATCCGTTGCAAAAAGGTGATTATAGTTTTTGTAGTGTAAAAGTCTCATACTTACATTGCAACAACAACAGTAAGCTATAAAGATTCAGACAACCAAATCAAGCAACCGCAAAGCACACACACTCTACGAAACTAACTCAAACAACATCTGATCATCACTTCATGACACGATGATGTTCGATAGACGTTCAGTTCAGAACACGAAACCTTCATCCTTGATACCTGGAAATTAAGCAAGAATATAAGTTGCATTAAACTCGAACAGCCAGCGTTCCAGTTTACGGACAGCATATCCCTACATTCGGAGTTCATCAGAACCTTCAACTTTCCGATTTTCTCCACTGCATTAGTGTCCGGAATCTCCCGTTGTAGTTCTTCTCCACTCTTCTAACTCTATAAAATCCGGACCATCTTCGTTTAAGGTTATAAAGCAGCCCATGAAAGTAAGGGATGAGACCTGTGTACCCATCCATGGGATTGCAGTAAAGCAGAGGGAATAGGAGGTGTATTTGATCAGCTTCATGGGGACAGTATAGTAATAAGACAGACTTGTCTGCACGTTGGATATGATTAGTTGTCCAAGAGAATGTCAACTGCCACACTAATCAATTCGTAGCAGTAGTTAGAATAATTTGACTACTACGGACTTCTTTTGTTGGTAGTTAGTATAATTAGTAATATGCATCATCTCCCTCATCTTTATGAAATATTAAAACACAACAAGAAAATATGATATTCGTAATAGAATATCAAGTGATAATTTTGCAATAGATTTTGCAACGATATTTGTAGTATAATTTACTATATTTTTGTTGCAAAATTTTGTGATAATTTTATTGGGATATTTTATTTCATTGCAACGGAATTTGCAACGAATCATACGTTTCCTACCAATTACATTAACATGCGTTATCAATTACATTAACTTGTCTCGACGGTCCATATTCCAAAGAATTTCAAATTCTTGATTTCATATTTTGAGTTATATTTAGTAGTATTATAATTAATGTTAGATCCATTTCGTATGAAGCCATTCAAATTCTTTTGTTTGAATTTTTCCATCATAATATAGCATAACAGAACTTACATTTCATACTTTAACTCAAATCCCTAATAACCAACATGATTTTCTCCCCTAATATAAAAATAATTGAAACCATCTTAAAAATGGAATTTATATTGTCCTGACATAATATGATTGCAGAAAAACTTGCATTTTACATCGATCCCACAAGTTAGTACTCCTCTTTTTTTTTTTTTTTGTCGCAATTTTTTTCAACTCACCACATTGTACATCATAATTTCAAAAATGTTGCAATTTTAATTTTAAGCCTTAATTTCATTAAATTTTTAATGAAAACATCATGTGCATGGCATACGAGCAATGTTAAAATAAATAATTTTTGTTTTTTTTTAATTTTATTATTTGAAACGATCAATTTATATAAAAACCATTACAAAGGCAGTTACAAAAAAAAGTAGTCAACTTTTGTCAACAGGCGGGAAATATATTTTTATTTTACTATTTTTTATTTATTAAAATAAATAAACTTGTATATCTATTGTCGCCCCAACTTAAAAAAATCAGAAAAACTTAATTAATTTTATTAACTTACTTAAAAATACTGAAAGAAAGTCAAGAAAAAGTAAAGTTTCAACTAATACAATGTAATTAATAATATGTAATTATTATAATTTATTAATACTTATATTCATATAGATTATTAACATTAAAAAGTGAATTTTAAGTATATTAATTTTTGTATTGTGATTTTGATTTTTTTTAAAATTTAAATTTTTAATTTTTAAAGATATACACTTTTATTTAACTAAATATATTTAAGAACAAAATTGTCTATTTTTTTCTAGAAGTGAGGAAATTGCGAAAAACTTAAAACTAAGATCAATACAAGTAAACCATAATTTATTTTAAGTGCCTGTTCCCTATTTTCCGTTAGTTCCTAACATGAGGAAAATTTCGTGCAGAGTTTTGAAAAATACGGGGGATTTATTTACCTATTTTTAAAATAGGAGAATGTTTTTAACAATTTCGTGAAAAAACACAATAAAGTAAAATAGAGTTTAGACAAAATATAGGGTGAAGTTGGCATTGCCCACTTAACTATATATATATATTCCTGGTCCTTAAAGCTCTATGAAAATACAAAATTATTCAAATTTGCCCCACGTTCTAAAAAACTTGGAACATACTGAAGTTTACATAGAAACTTAAAAGTACTAATAACAGAAATTCTTTTATTCAATTAACTGAAGTTTATATAGAAGTTTAGCTCATCATCTACCCAAAACTACAATGCTATCAAGAATGTAAACTACATTAAAGTTTTTTGTCTTCTCTTCTGGTATCGCATTGGGACAAGACTGTCAGGACCACATTTGAACACCTTTATAACTACAAAACGACTCTATAATACACATATACGAGGCATGGTGAAAGTTCCGTCGCTGGACATCCAATATCAAACATCTTAAAGATGTCTAAGTTATGGTATGAATATGAAGAATAGTTTTCGCTTATTTTACACACAAGAATGCTTCAGTCCATGAGTAAAGCTGCATAAAATTAGACAGTGACGAGGATAAACAACATTGCAGTTTCGTGTCCCAAAAATGCAATTACGGGCGTCGAGCTTTCAGCATGACCGATGAACTGGCAAGTCCTTCAAAAGACACCTTGTGAGCTGCAAGGACAAAATGTGATGCTAACTTCATCATAATGAATTATTTTCACAAGTTAACATTGGGCTTTCTTCAATGCAGACACTACCCTGTTTGGGTGGCCATAATACGATGTAACATTTTGAATAAGGGAACTAAATACAAACCTCGAAAGACTACCACCACGGCGAGTCTCATATTCAGTTGCTTGCCTTAGAGCCCTTGCAAAAGCCTTGCAGGTTGCCTCAATGATGTGGTCAGCAGTACTCCCAGCAATCTGTTTGCATTAAAAATCCGGTAACTCAAAAGTATGGATTAAAACAAATTTACACTATTACTAAAGTTGAAGGGGGTTTTAGAGTTGAGACTTGTATTAAGAGTCGCATTCATTTGATGAGAGCCGTGTGACAGTTGAGGTGTGATTTGATCGATGGTTTGAGCCCAACGCTAAACAAATATTAAGCCCATAAATGGACTTGGATCAAAATGGCATTTCGATTTGTCCTGACCTTCCATTCACAGCAATATCATGAGAAAATTACCGCTATCCAAATGTGGTCTCATGAGTCGTGACACATTTAGAAGATTAGACAAGCTGCATTATTATTATGAACAAAGGAATACGCTCGTTGTTTCTTGTCTTACAAGTCATGGGGGAGCGACAATTGAGGTATGATTTGGTTGATAGGTCAGGCTTAACACCGAATAGCATGATTCGTTTGGAATCCTCTGAATCATGTGAAGACGTGAGCCAAAAGATTTTGGGAATCTCATGGGATGAGAATAATATTGGATACTCACACGAGACTTTTGCCATATGAATTGTAAAAGTTGGACATGAAAAATTCGCTTGTGGATCCCAAATCCACTAGGAAAGAATTTTTTAAAACCTCACTTGAGAGTGGTAGGATTTTGTAGAAATAGTGGAAAAAGTTAACGACTAAAAACCGAGTCTTTAACTCGACTCAATATTGCTATAATCTACTTGTTGTTTTTGCTTTGCGTTTAAAATGCATGTCTAGGATACCGTTTTCCAATTTTCTTTATTTTGAGATTCATTTAAATGGAACACAGTAGATTAATATTGATTGCGGAAATCGGAGGATTATCCTCGATTATTGTACCTGTTGTATGTGTACCGTCATCCCAGAGGCTTTGACTAAGGACCCAAAAAAGGGCACCACCAGCTGAAAGCAGCAAACGTATGAGTTCAATTTAGACGATACATATTCTGGTAAAGCAATGGATGGTTATACAGTATTAATCACATGATCAAATTAGATAACAGCGTGAATGAACTTAACAAAACTTGAATGCAACTGCAAATGTCAAGCAAATAAGAGTAGAAGAAAACCTGCGGGTCATACGTTTCAAATCTCTCTTCAGCAATGCTCAAGACGCAACTAAAATGCGGTCCTCCCGATAAATCCTTACAACATATAAATTTCAAAAGAAGATAATGAAAATCCATCTATTTTGCTCCTTGTCAACATAAACAAATAATTGGTTGGTGTATTGATGCTTTTAGAATGATCCGGTGTGTTGATGAAAGCATACCAGGGAAACCTGCACGAGTGCTTCATCGTGCACCGCAGAGAAATCACCACACCCCGTTATCCCCCTCTTATCCGCAAGGGCTTCGGACAATGCCTAGCATCAGGTAAATGTAGTACAAAAAATCAGGTCATGCTGTAATAAAAATTTCAAATACAATTCTCAATTCCAAACACCATAGTCAATATTAATAAATATACGTACAGGAATTTTCAAGCAATGAATTTTACATGTTACACAAACAATACAAAAGCAATAGAAAGAAGGTCGTACATTTCCCAGTGCTAATCCAACGTCTTCAGTTAGGTGATAGACGTCGTAGTGAGCATCAACAACCCTTGTACGCACTTCGAACGCCGCATAAAAAGCAAATTTCTGAAACAAATAAACGCGTCAAGCATATTGCTTACCAACCTATATAGATCTCTACGAATAATAGCTTACATTTAACATGCCATCCAGAGCAGAAACCCCAGTACTGTTGTCAGGCACCGCAAAACCATCTAGATTGATCTCTGCGGTTACTTTTGCCTCGGACTTAATGATAGTCCCAGTTCCAAATCGAATTCCTGGAGTAACCGTCAATAATCAGAATAACAAAATAACAAAAATGTTAAACATAAAACAAACTTCGCATCTTAATTACTTGGGCGTATTTGTCCTGATGAATTATCGACAGTAATGGACTCATGGAAAAGGTGAATCTGTGGTGGTTTGAAGTAGCAGAACTCTGGCAGAGAGGAGTCAGAGCTTGAAGGAGCCATTGGTGGAGAGGAGCGAGATGATCGGAGGCGGCGCTACGGTGAGAAGCTGATTAAGAGGTGCTTTGCCATAAACCCTAAGCATTATTAACGGTTAATACTGATTAATTATTTTAATATTATTATAAAAACAATTATACATATAGTTTATATAAATTATATAACAAAAATATATTGAGTTGCGAATCACAGACTTGACTTAAAAATTATTTTTTTCTAAAAGAAATGGCCTACTCTCTTTTTATTTATTTTTCATTTAATTTTATTTTTTATAAATTAATTATATTCAATGAATTTTAATATATTGCTAAAAATTAATTAAATATAATTAATTTATAAAAAATAAAACTAAAAAAAAGGGACATGCTAATTATTGTGAAGGATAAAAGTGAAATCCAATAAAATTGTGAAAATGTTTGTTTATTGGATGTTAAGATTAAATAACCTAAAATATCTCATACAAAAAAAAAAAATTATGGGTTGAGCTTATGTTTTTAATAAAAAAATTTATAAAATCTTAAATATTTTATTTTGAAATCTTGTAAACTATTAAAAAGAAATATCAAATAATTTTATAGATTTATTAGCATAAAATTATAATATATTTAAACTAAAGTACACGAGAGAATACATAATGTTTGTCTGTAGATTCAGTAATTGACATAATTTTTCAAAAGAGAAGGTAATGTTTATACAAATTTTGAACCTGTAAATAAGAATTACGAGACTAAAAAAAATGGACATAAAGTTTTTTGAATTGAAAATGTTCAGTCTGAAGATTATGTCCCCTAATTCTTTGCTTTAGGTGTTGATCCAAATGCTTGAAGCTTATTATTGAATCAAATGGGAGGTTGTCTTCTGATTTTGTGGAGCAAACTAAGTATTCTTTAAAATTTAATATCAAGCTTGAAGATTTAATATCAAGCAAACTAAATATTCCAAACATGCAGATCGTTTTCTTTAAATGCGGTTGGGTCGATCTCGTGAGAGGTATGAAGGTACATCCTAATTATCATCTCATTGAACCATTCATCCTAGTACAACAAGCAATATAAGTATACCACACAGAGTACCCCAGCATGAAGAGAGAAAAAGTACACGGATGGTTGTATGGAGGATTGTATGATTTCATGTACACCCTTAGATCTAATTTTAATCCAACAAGAGCAATAGGCCGTACATATCTAGCTGATAAGGACAGGAAGTGGTCCAAGGAACCAAAACTGTGCAGACTATGAAGTGAGTGTATTCTGACACTCTTGTTGTTGTGCTCAGGGTCTCTAGGACCTTCAAATATCCTTCATATCTTAAATACTTTAAGGTCCGATCTTGGTTTCAAGGTATCTTTATAGGCGTTCGTCAATTTTGATGCCTCATTAAGTCTCTTTTTATGTTATGGAGGTGTCTAGTGGGATGTACGAAACATCACCAAATCGGCATCCTATCTAGCAAAATAGGGCTAATCAACTGGACGACATTAGCTGCATTTGGCCATCGTATACTCCAAAGCTGAGCCCCTCTCACGGCACACAAACCAAGCCCCGCCTCTCGAGAATTGGCTTCAATGGGGTCAATCACCTACAAAGCGCACAAACTCGTTGGAGGACGCCATTAATAAAATCGAAGATGATGTGAGGGTTATTCTGAGCAAAGAAAAGGAGCAAAATAGGAAATCATAATAGAAAAGATTAAAATAAACATAAGAAGGAGAACTCACCTTACAAGAATGATGCACGAAGAAGGGAAAATGCACATACTCCATGGTTTTTCTTTTGTAGAGAATGTGGGGAAGGGAGGAAGAGAAAGCCTAGGCTGTATTAGAAAAAGAAAAAATCATCCCTTTCCTCGTCAAGTGACCATCAACGCTACGGGTGGTCTGAAGGATCGTGTGAATTGGCCTAGGAACGCGTGAGCGAAAGCGATAAAGGAGAACGCATACAGTAATTAAAATTTAAGCGTAAAACAATGAATCCAAATGGTGTACTCTTGAAGTTCCCGGACGATTGATGTAGAATAAACGTGAAATAATTACATAAAAGGGTTGAGGTAAAATTACATAAAGAAACCAAAAAGAGACCAAGGGATGAAATTTTACCTTTGTCGGAATTCGGCTACTTAAAACGTTCACATGATGCTTCAACGTAGGATCCCACTAATTCATTCACACCACACCGCTACTAGAACCCAATGCTTTCTTTACTAGAAGAAAACAAGAGAAGAACTCCAAGAGTTGGAGAGAGAAAGAAACTAGGAAGGAAAAATATTTTGTATTTTGTTATTGTGTAATAATATTATTCCCAATAATATTATGCACAATAATATATATATATGACTTATTTGGATGTACACAAATGTGTCTAGGTTCACTCATCCAACTACAAGGTAAGTCTTCTTAATTCCAAATCAAGAAGATGACTAGAATTGCACTTTCTAAAATTGCGATTTGCTAGCCAATATTTTTCCTCCATAGAATTTTTCAATGGGCTCAATAAATGGGGTTGGTCGATTTTTATGATTAAAAATAGAAGGCCCAATGAATTTTTATTTAAATTTAATTTTAATACAAATTCATCCAATAATGAACCCAATATTTATTTTAATCCAATTAAATACATAAGCCCACATTGTCTTTATTAATTAACAAGGTCCAACTTATTAAATAATAAGGACAAGTCTAATATAAATTAATCTCATTAATTTATCCTTAGGCCTTCCATCCAATGGATCTCTCATTTGGATTACTTGCTGAATTAATTCAAAATTAATTTCTTGTCCTTTCCTGATGATTTATCTGTGACACTTTAGTTTCACCTTTTAACTAGACTTGGACTAGTGTCTAACATTATTTATTAATTAAATTTAATTTAATTAATAATTCTTGATTAACCTTAATCAAAAAAACCCGTCACCATGGATGGTCATATAGTAACGGTCGATGGCACTAGAGATTAGGTGATATCTGTGTAAACATTTAAGCTCTCGAGCCTATACAGGCGCAGTCTTTCCGTCTACCATTTTTCGGTCTTAGTCTGGGTATGGGAACTTGAGACCACGCAATGCTTAATTGATCGACATAAGAACCTCTTTTCCTATTCGATCAACCACTGTAGCCATAGGTTCGTAAGGCATGAGCATGTCTCCAAGTGCATAGGAGATACCTCTATCAAATACTGATAAGGGATGGATCATATTCCTCAAACTTACCGCCCTCGCTACATACTCCAACTGCACTAGACAAGGCTTATGATGATCATATTTGGGACACAATCACTTCTCGCACACATTCAAGATGCAGTCATTGTATGCACGTGAATGCCGTGATTCCTTAAGTCTAAGGACTACTCCTATACTATCGGAGTCGGGGACCCAAGTCATAGGGACAAAACCTCCAAGGCTTCCTTATAACGATCCCCACGAGTCAGTTCAGTTAATTCGACACCTAACCAATCAACCCGCTAAGATCACGTAAGCATTCCACATCTATCACCGATGAAACGTGGGACTCATCAGATGAATGCAACTCTTAGTGCAAGTTTTCATAGGACACTCAATGCCCAATCTCGAGGTCCTCGACTTGGAACATTTTAAATCCAACCCCTTGATTGTTAATTTTATGACCACCATTCAATGCGTAACCCAACTTCATGGTTTCCAATTGGTCTGCGGGTTGTGTTGTAATGTTCAAGAAGATGCAAACATACAAAATGAGCACAACAAAGTAAATGGCAAATGAACAAATAATTATTTTATTCGCTTAAAATAATATTACATAATATCGAGTATTCGTCAAAATGGATTACATCCAAGCCAATCTAATTAGCTTTCTTGTCATCTATCCTAACATGGTCAACCTTAACCGCCCACTAAGCTTGAGGGGATGTGATCATGCGCCTGCCTTTCTAGGTAGGCTAAGTAGCCGTCCAATCACTCTGACAAGGAATGCATGATTCCTAGAACGCAGTTCAATCCGAGCACAAAAAGCAGACAAATGCAAAGCTCCCCCTCCAGGAAGGGGAATGGTAGACCCCCAAAGTCATTAGCTTTGCTACTCTAAGGTGGAGCTATTTAGCACCCTCCTCCTCAAAGTAGGGGGGGTGGCTAAAAGAGGCAGAATAATGCATCCAACCAAGCTAAATAGCCTGACCTACTCAAGTGCCCAAATTTACACAAAATCCCAAAACAATGGGACACTAGAGCACACCAATTTCAAGAGTGAATAGTCCCACTACACGGGCGCTAAATCTCACATATGGATTCCTTACAGACAAGCTAAGACCCCAACTTACCAACCCAAGGTTTTTGGTCATGACCACATGACTTAGTTTATTGTTCTCCCTAAATGGCGAGAGAACCATGTGCGCTAGGAATGAGTAGGCGCCCAGATGGATGATGACAATGACAAAGAGTTGGAAGCTCAAACCTCCAACCGCCTCTTGAAATCTCAAAGCATATCCCTCAGAAGGCTTATCCCTTAAATACCCCCCGCATATTCAGAATTTCGAGAAGGTATCCACTAACTAGTCCAAGACGTTGAGAAAGCCTATCTATAAATAACTGATCACTCGAGTCCCTTGAATGTTCGCCTCCTCACCAGTTGGGAGACGTCAGCTATGAAAGAAGGTTTGATGTCTAACTATTCATACACGTAATCTCTCCTACATGCTTATATCTAAATTACTCCTGCATTATAGCTTATTATCCCGTTTTTACACATTTGTCTTTTAACTTTATCATTTTAAAATTATATGCTAATTTGAGTATTGAAGTGCTAGCATTTCTTTTGCAGGTCCCCATTTCAGGCTTGTCAAGAAATTTGGCCCAAAAAATCCCAAGTCTGTGGATCGTTTCAGGCTTGTGAAGGGATGTATGTATTCACTCTGATACCAATACCACAAATTCACTTAAATCAACCTTATCCCAAATTTTCGATGCAACATTCATATACTTACCAATGAGATATGCTTATGAAAATAATTCATTAAAAATACAAAAGACATTTATAGAATTTAAAGGAAATTCTCTATCCAAATGCTTATTATCTTACAAAAATATATATTATCAAAAATATTAAACTTTCATATTTTAATTATTTTAATCTTTTATTTATGTTGTTGAAATCTTATTATTTTACTATCACTTCAACCTTTTGAATAAGATTGTTACTGATTTTGGCAAGCTGCTTTAAGTTTTCGATAAGATACTTAATAATAACATCTTAAAATATATATGATTTATTCGAGAAAAAATTCTATAAATCATTTAAGTCTTAGAGCATGAATTCTCAATTCGCACACTGAAATTCTTGAATAGGTGCCATAAATCAGGCTTACCCCCATTCCCTTTTGACCCTTTTCCAAGCACGAAATAAATTACCATTCAATCTGATAAATCTAACTTTAAGTAATTTTCATAAATTATCTTAATCCTTTATATTATGAATTCTTTTTCGTGTCTGGTGCATGCGTGATATAACAAAAGAAAATATATTTCATTTCAAGTAACATGCAATTTTTTTTTTATTTTAAAAAAATATATTTTATAACTCATGACTAAATTAAATATAACTTATTCTAAAATAAGTTCAAGCTAACACAATTAGTCTTTGGCATATGTCAAATTACCTAAGGTGTCCTTAATTGTATTTTTTATTTTTAACCAATGTTCATAAAAATAAATTGGTTCAAACAGATCCAAACGGTCTAAAAAAAAGAAAGAAATACAAGGCCCATAAGCCCCCCCCAAAGGGCCCCGATTGAAAGAGGGCCCATAAGGCCTAGGAGGCTCAAGGGGACCAGCAAGCACCCCTAGAGAAAAGTACTATAAACTCTAATAGAAGTCCAACTGAGATAAGTTTCCTCAACCACCTCCCTAAAAATATGAGAAAGCAGCATTATCTTTCAGAAGAAACACAGTAGGCTCCAACAGCTTCCTCCCCCCTGGAATCTAAGAGGAATCCTCTAATTGTCCCTCGAGTTCAAGGGGGATCAGCTAATCAACAGGGACTCTGCAGCAAATTCGAGGGGGATTCAGCATTATCCCACAACTTTTAGGCCATACTCCCCAAATTCGTGACCTTCTCCAACAACCTTATGGTTGCTTATAAATAGAGAGCTTCCCTAAAGAGAGAGGGCACAAGTTGAGACATTCATTATTTGATGTGTTTTATACTGTTTTAACCCACCTACTATAATTTTCACCTATTTGCTAGTATGTTAGCTTAAAAGAGCATTGTAATTTCGTATTTAAAAATTTAACTTTATATCAATCTCTCTATTGAATATAAAATCGAGCAATAACACTATCTTCTGCACTCATTTAGCCGTTTTTACCTTCTATCACTTATTTCACCTACCCACTCTAAGTGGGAGGAGCACCACATTTTTTACTCGCATCATTTATTCTATACATGTATTTTTTCACGCATTAATCGGTGTCACCTATGGGAGTACAGATATAAGACGTGAAATAATGAAAGCTACGATGTCAGACCTAGCACCTCCTTGATACCTCCTCTGGGAGGATGGTCCCCTTACCCCGGGGATCTCCAATAGATTACTACCTCCACTCAGGGCCCAACATCAGCGCCCCACTATCATCATTATCTAATGTTAATGTCCTTACTAACCCAACTTTCAATGTGCAGGAGACCTTGTGACAGGACATCCTCTTAGGGAGGCAAGAGCACCCTCCATCATAAGTAGGTACCTCTTGGGACTGGAGAGTGCATATTGATAAGCTTCAACAAAAACTCTAAGACCTTTAGAGGCGTTTTTTTAGTGTCCGCCTGGGAGGGTAGAAAGAAACCCCCTTTACTGAAGAAGTCCTGACAAACGGAACCCCCCCCCCCCCCACAAAAAAGGGGAACACACTCCACA
>NC_026147.1:1766412-1866426 GCF_000512975.1 Sesamum indicum | reverse complement strand
CCCCAAACTAGAAGGTGCACAATCTGCCGAAATACAATGGAACCACAGATCCTCAGGAACACCTGTTACGCTTCAAAATTGTTGCTTTTCTTCACCGTTATACCACAGGGGTCAAGAGTCTTGTGTTCGCAACCACCTTCACAAGGTCAACCCAACAATAGTTCAACCAATTGCCCTTGGGATCAATCTGAACATTCGGAGAATTTGCTCTCTTTCCCCACCAATTTACCAACAGTAAACGACGTTATAAAACAATCATGAGCCTTTTTTCCTTATAGCAAAATAAAGAGAACTAATGAGGGAGTATCTTAAACATTTTAACTTAAAAGCGAGGTCCCTACTACTACATTTGATGTACTAACCTATGCTTTTTGTAGGGATTAGAAAATGGAAAGTTCAAATCTTTAACTAAGAAGCCCTCACAATTTTTACAATCTCCTAGCTCGAGCTGAACAATACACAAAACTTGGAGGTGAGGGACTACAAGAATGAAGTCCTTGGTGAAAAAGAAAAGGAATGGGAGGACGAGTCCCTACCCTACGTAGGCACCTTCTAAGCCTTCTTAGACTAAACCCTGCACCTTGGGACCTGCCTTCTCCACCTTCTTAGAATAAAGCCTTGGCCACATGCAGGCAGCTTCTCGACCATCTCAGAATAAAGCCATGTCCCTTGGCAGGCAGCTTCTCAACCTTCTCAACGTAAAGCCCTGCACCCCAAGTAGGCACCTTCTTGGAGTAAAACCCAATCCTTGGACAAGTACCGTTTCAAATTAAAACCCTATCTTCATATGGGCACACTAGTCCTTCTCCGTAGAGGCATCCACCAGCCTTCCTTCGGGCAAGCACATAGCGCTTTTTCTAGGGGATTTCTAAGATTGTTCCGTGCAAACACTTAAGCCCTCCTCTATGGAGGCATCTAAGCCCTACTTCAAATGAACACCTTATCTTTACTTTGGTGAGACCCTAACTCTTGTTCCAAGTAGGTCCCTCAAATAAGTATTCTTCCGAGAAAGCACAATAATCTTGCTTCTGCACCCATTCATACTAGACATCTTTGGTATTTATATTCTCTTAAATAAAAATAGTGCCCTACACTGGAGTAGGCACAAAACGCACCCATTAAGCCCTCCTTTGTGAACGTACCTTCGTAAAAGCCCTACTTCATACAGGCAAGAAGTAATTTTTCTTCTTCTAAACATGCTTATGCTTCTAATATTCTTCGCACGAATTGGAGAAAATAACGGCTTTCTCTTCAAGTCAGTCTTTTTCCTCTAAGACTCCTACTCCAATAAGGTCAAAATCGTACTTATTAGCATTAGGGACTGCATGATGTGCATAGAAATAAATTAATCCAAAGAGAAAGAACAAAAAAAATGTGAAGCTCATGGTGAACCCCATGGGCCTAATTCGAGGGGCCATAAAGCCCAAGAAGCCTAGGGGGACTAGCAGGCAACCCGAGGGAGGAGAACATAAACCCTAATCAGTTAAGAAACTATTCCTCAACCACCTCCCTAAAAATTTGTAAAGGCAGCCTTATCCTTCAGAAGATACACAACCGACTCCCCCCGGGATTTGAGGGGATCCTCTTGTTTGTCACTAAAGTTTGAGTTTGAGGGGAATCAACTAACCGCTAGGACACTGTACCAAGTTAGAGGGGAATTCAACCTTATCCAACAACATTGAGATTATGCTTTGGCCAATTCGTAATTTTTTCCCTTATGGGTTCCAATAAGCTATAAGTAGATAACTCCCCTAATAAAAAACAGTACACATTTAAACATTCATGTCTTTTTTTATATATTGTACTTTTTTAGTCCACCTACTAGAATTTTACTACTATGTTAACTTAAACAAGCATCGTGTTCGTACACAAAATTGAATAATAACACTATTCACTCGTTAAGCCATTTTATCTTCTGACATTCATTTCAGTACTTCCCACTCCAAATGTGGCCCAAGCACTGTATTTTTTTATCGTATCATTTATTTTATATAAGCGCTTTATACACACATCGTTAAAATGGCCTTTTGTTTATTAATTAATTCAATTAACAATTTTTCATTCGTCCACATATACAGTTGATTTATGTAATAAATTTTAATCAATTATTAATTCTTATATTTTCTATATTTTTTTACTCAATTAAATAAATATAATTAAGAATTAAATTATACCCACACGTCCAATGTGCTCTAGTATTATCTAATTGGTTAAAACCCTCGAACTTCTTTTCTAATTAAAAAATATCCTATTAAATGAATTGATTCTATAAATAATTCTATTAATACATATTTAAAGCTACAATATTTTAGTAGTTTTGGTAAATCTATTCATCTGTTACAGTAAAACAACTCAATTTTTTTTTCTTTTTCATTTATAATTAAACGGATATAATAAAATTTTAGATTACACACAAACATTGAAGTAAAGAATCCGAGAAACCTTATTAACTTGCAGTCGTTAAAGGTGGAAAACTATCAAAATCAGATTCTAACACCTTTTAACAGTAAAATGCAAATTCCCATGATCCACATTATAGAGGAAGAGGATGTATGTTCCCCAACTGGTCACCAGATGCCGAAACTATGCTATGAATATGAGGGTCTGGCTTGCTTTACAAACAAACGTGCTTCATTCGCTCCATGATAAAAGCTGCAAAAGATGAACTAGAGATGAGGTATACCTTATTGCAATTTCCTTTCTCAGAAAAAAAAAAGAAAAGGGTAAAATTACACTTTTAATCCCATAGGATAAAGAGGTTTGTACTTCTAGTCTCGCACTTTTGCGGAACAAACATATTTGGTCTCACAGCATTAAGAAAACATTGCAGAGGCTGTCCCAAAGACTGTCCCACAGGATTAGTGCATAGGACCACATCTTCAATGCGTTTCAATCCTATGGCACCCAACATATTGTCGGTACCAGACCAAAAATATTAACCCCATAAAGTAAGAGACTAAAAGTGCAAACTCCCAGTCCTATTGGACCAAAAATGAGGGATCGGGATGTGAACATATATACTTACAGGTATCCAACTTTCAGCACAGTTAGTGAAGTGTCAAGAAAGTTGGTAGACACCTTCCAAGCTGCAACAGAAAATGCGATACTGATTTCATCATATAGAACTATGTTCAGAAATGAACATTGGGCTTTGTTCAATGCAAACAGCGTTTGGCCAGTATTAAAAAACCCAGCAATGCTTAATCACCATTAGACTGACTATAGGAGGCTATAAGATGACTTAAAAGTTTGAACAAGGGAGCCAAATGAAAACCTTGGCACACTGTCATGGCGGCGAGCATCATATTCCGTTGCTTGCCTAAGAGCCCTTGCAAAAGCCTTGAAGGTTGCCTCTAGGATGTGGTCGGAATTCCTCCCAGCAAACTAATTACATTCAAAATCCAGCAATTCAGAAATATGGACCGAAACCAATTTAACAATTACTAAGATTCAAAGAATTTGTTTTGTCACTTTATGTTGGGCTTTGGAGTGTAGAAGGTGTTTGATGTATTTTTGTGTGCAAGGGGGTAATTGATACAATAACCCGCTGCACAATAATCCCTAAGATCAAAATTAATGGAAAATGATTGTTGTAGGCTTGAAACAAACACAAGGATGAAATAAGCATGCATGATAGCAGCATATTTCTCCAATTCAGTAGTTTTCTACAAGATGGTCTAGTCAATGTCCTATGCAACAGTCAATATGGTAAACATACGGAACTAACTTCATTACATTCAATTCTCAACAAGCTTGTTGTAAAATGCATAAAAAGCAATTGCCAGTTAACAAATATACATCTCACACTAGCTATTGTTAATAATACATGTATGACCTCAAGAGCAAAAATTTACCTGTCGTATGTGTAGTGTCATTCCAAAGGCATCGACTAAGGACGCAAAGAAGTGCTCCACAAGCTGAAAGCAACATGTACAAGTTAGAGTCAACCAAAAAGAGTTAACATTAGCAAACACACTGAAGCTAAAATATGGGAGCCACACTGGATTCCAGGTGAAGTAAAGGGAGGTTGTACAATATTAAACAAATGATCAAATTGGGAAACATGAACAACGTTAGCGTAACTTGAACAGGACTAATGAATGTCAAACAAATAGGAGAGCAGAATACCTGTGGGTCGTAAGTTCCAACTGTTTCTCTTGGTATTCGCAAATCATAACTCAAATGTGGCCTTCCAGATAAATCCTTCAATAGAGATTGAATGATAAAATATTGCAAAATTTCAATATTTCTCATGAAAGGGAAAACAACAAACGCAATCATAGACCACAACAGAATTTCATTCCAGCTAATCACAGTATTCAAGATAATAGTTCTGCCTTTCAGCGGAAACTAACCGGAGACCTTCAATCTTTAGTAGCTATAAGCATATCGCACAACGATTAAAATTTTCTCCAAAATAAAGTCATACTAGGTAAGGAACATTATAACTGTTCTCCACTCACAATGATCTACCTTCATTAGTTTCTAATTTCAGCGAGGACACCTTAAAACATGTCACGAACCCCTAAAGGATGTTCTTGTGTACTATGGTTGAAAAACCTACATTTCTCAACAAATAAAGGTCCGTCATCTATCAATTTGTTCCAAATGAGGGCTCCAGTACCATGATCGAATAACATACACTATGTGCTCTGAGACTGAGCAAAACAACTAGCTAGTATTCTGTTAAGTCATCCTTACAGGTGAATAATGGCTTTCCACCTGGTAAATTTACAGGCAGCATCATACCAATGAAACAAGTACAAGTGCATCACCAAGAGCAGCTGAGAAGCATCCAAGTTGGTTTATTCCTATCCTATCACCAAGTGCTTGCTTCAAGGCCTGCATGAAGAATCAGTGTCATTGAGTTGTAACTAGCATAAACCACCACAAAGTTGCAGGTAAATGGTATGTGCCAATAAAAAACGGAATCTATATAGGTCTCTAGGAGTCAATTAACCCACTTTGGACACCAGACCTTGAAAAGCCTATCTAAACTTAGAATCAGTAATAGATCAATTTTATTTGAAGAGGATACAAATTATATCATGCTGTTACACTTTGAAACAATACATGAAAGACTCTTGTTGAACATTTCAAAATGATTCCAACAAAATGCTCCAAACTCATGTCTGGTTAAAAGAGTAATAGCAATAATCTAGATGCTGCAAAATTTCAAGCCCAAAATATGCAAAATTCACAACAAGAGAGGAGATTCTAAATAGTTCAAATTGAATAAGAAGCAACAGAGAAAAGTAGGCAATCTAAAATATATTTCAGAAATTCATATGGTACATAGAACATAATACCAAAATGATACTTGTAGACTTACAGTTCCAATTGCTACGCCAACATCTTTAGTTGTGTGATAATCATCACAATCACCGGTGATTTTCACATGCACATCAAATAATCCATCTGAAGCAAGTCGCTGAACAAGTACAAGAAAAAGGCCAAATTTGCATGCAAGTATATTAGATGACCACATAAATAGCAATACCATGTCAAACTTATTGCAGATAGAATAATATGCCCTGTCTTTACATGATAACTACAGGAATAAACAGAATCAGATTTATGTTGGATTGGCCTAAAAAGGATTCTTCTTTTGCTTTTTGCATGAACAAACAAAGAGGAAACAAACAACTCTTATCAGTTAAAAATCAAAGGAGCTTAAGTTGCACTTCTCTTCCTGATTAAGAGAGGAATGAAACAACTCTTATCAGTTAGGAACATAGAGTGAGCTGAAGCAAAACTACTTTCCCAAGCTTATATTTCATTACAGAACTAACAATGGGATAAATAAAGAACATCCACGCAAGCACTCAAGCTTATAAGTTCAGTGAAACAATTTCTCCTACACTATTCCTATGACATAAGAAAACACGAACAAAAAACTTACTTCCAACAAGTGATCAAGAATAGCAATCGTCGTATTATTCTCAGCAGCAGGATGACTTATCCTTTTTATTTTTTTTATAATGCACACACCATCAGATTGTACATTATTTTCAATTTGTAGTGATTTATATTAATTTAAACTTTTTGAAGAACATAATACTTTTATTCGCCTGATATTTTGACTGGGCTGAGCTATTTTCTGGCTTCCGGACTACTTCCAATTGTACAAATTCTATATTCAACATAAATGCCGAGGACATGGTAAATAAATCAATAATATCCATATAAATGAAAAAGAAAAACGCCAACAAGAACTTACATTCAACAAGAAATCAAAAAAAGCATTTCCCGTATTAATCTCGGCGACGGCATGACCATCCATATTAATCTTCACAGTTACAATCTTCTCTCTCGTAACTCTCTCCGCCTCTCCAATTCTTCCCCCTGAACAACCATCCAAGATGGAGCATAATAAGAAATATTATAAACATTAAACTAAGTTCTCAACAATTTCATCCAACGATGTTCTTATGATGAGAACCGCTTTTACCGAGGGCACGGGCGCTACCGGAGTCCATTGGAGGGACCGGCAAGGCAAACTGAGGCAAAAACATTTTGATTAAGAGAAAAAGTAGACAGTCGATATGCATAGCGGCGGCGATTCGCTGGAGAAGAGGGAATGACAGACTAGGTATTCTGAATTGGTGGATGTTCGACTCGGAGGTTAGGGGATTTGACAAATTTATGTGCAAAGTAATTGTCCAATTGTTACCATATTAGTAGCCCATTGGGCTGCTGGGCTGATTATTCCCAAATATCAAAGCCCATAAACCGTTTTAAATTTAAGGCCTCTTTTACTTGGCGTGTGATGGGATTTGAGTTGTATGGTTAATTTTAAATTTGCAAGTCATAATCAACTACAGTATGCTTTAGCTATAATATCGAGCCGATTCAAAAAATTAAAGGTAATTAAGTGAAATATCCCAACTAATAATTCAAAATAATGATGGCCTAAGTCAACAGGGCAATTTAAGCACATTTTATCTCTCGAACAGTAAGGTTGTACGAATTCCTGCTATCTTTCCGCTCTCTTCATTTAATTTCGTGTCAGTTTTCACGTTCAACTACACAAATAATTTCATCACAAATCTCACTAATCAAGTTCATCCTAACTATTGGAATACTAACTTTTTTTTTTTAAGTTAGTCCTCTTATAATCTTAGGCTTATCAAGAAGATTTTTCGATCGTTGTGTTGCTATTGGACCGTGATGCGCATCAATATTAGTTTGATTAAATATTAAGGTAAATTTCATTTCTCATTGTGTTTTCACGATGTACCTAAAACACACATGTTAAGAAAATAGGTACCAAAAAAATTAATATAAAAAGAAAAGGTCCTCCATACTCACATATGATGGTTAATGATACCGCCGCATCAATTTTTTGTAAAGTCAAAAGTACCATTCAACTAATAAGATAACTAACTTATTCAACTTTTAAAATTATACATTAACTAATAAATTGGTTTTTTCTTTTATTTCTTTCTTTTTAATATAATGCATTGATTTGAATATTTTACTCTTATTTATAATATATTTTAAAATATAACCTAGCATCTCTGAGGTTTGCTTCTATCTAATATATTAGTCCCTCCATTAATTAGAATTCGCTGAATTTAAGATTAATAAAAAATAATCAAATGAATATTGATAGTTACCATCAATTGACTTATTACTGACTAATTGTAAGTCAAATAATTTTTTTCCAGATTAAATTACTCTTATAACGGTAGAAGTACACCTCCTCACATACGTTAAAGCGTGAAAATTTATAAGGGTAATTTAATCATAAAAAAATTTATTTGACCTGTAATAAATCAGTAATAAGTCAATCGGGGCAAGTATATTTTATTCTAATTCTTTTGTTAATATTAGTAAATATGGTAAATCTTCACGAATGAAAAGGCTTATTTGTTAGACGGAAATTAAATCACATGGAATTTATGTATATAATTATACCAAACCCCAAAGAAGGGGAGTGTAATTATACCAAATTAAAAAGATTGAGTAATTATTACCAAAACTTTTGCACCAAAATAACATACATGTACGTTCATGCTAATCGAATATTAACATAAATATATAATTGATACTCTTTTTGTTAATTGCAATGACCATTTTAGTCGTTTAATTTACAAATGTTAAATGTATATTTTTTTCGACAAATATAATATCAAAAAATTTTATTTTTTCTATTTTTGTTTAACTAAAATAATTTATTTCTTAAAGAAATTATGCATTTTCTTTCTCCGGATGAAGGGAAAATAAATAGCAAATAAAATTCTTTAAAATCCTAAAAAAAAAAAAGAATTATGTGAAGGATAGAAATGAGAATACAAACAAAATAGTTAAGATATTGTCTTACAAAATATTAATCTTATGGACCATATAAGAAATTTCAAAAAAAGATAGATGATGTTGATTTTTTTTAAAGAAGAGTTAACAAGATCTCTAAATAATGTAAAATTTGCTTATCAAATTTTTTAAACTTATAGCTTTCAAACATCTAATAATCAAGAAATGACGGCTTTGAAAAGCTTATAAGCTCCACCAAACAACGCTAGTTTCAACTTTCAAATGACTTGGTTGCGCAGCATAGAAGCTGAGCTCATGATCTACGATGATGTTAAGAAAGTAAACTTTGCTAAGGAAGAACGTGATTAAGCCATACAATAAGTAGGAGTTTCAAAGGGTGTTTGACTACTTAAATCTATAATCACTTTAGATCAATGGTGATTTCAAAGGCATGAAAACCTGAATACAAAAACCTTAAAATTTTGCAGCCTTTTCCCCACACAATTTTATGATATCAATTTCTTCTACAATCCGTTGTTCTAAGACGGGGTCAAACTCACCCATAATACAACATACTCAAAACGTTCTCTAAGGCCAAAGAGAGAACGTTATGAACTCGAACTCTGGATCAGTTTTGACACCTTATAACTGTAAAATGACAATGTCCATAATTCACAGATACGAGGAAAGGGTGTTACTTCTCTCACCACTAGTCACTCGATGTCCAATATCTAAACATACATCGTACTTAATATGATGATTGGTCTGGCTTATGTCACAACAAACAATACTTAATACACGAGAAAAGCAGCACAAGATGAGAAAGAGACAAAGGAAACCTTAATGCATTGACCTGCAAAATATACAAAACAATAAGTTGATTTCATCGTAATTAACATGAGTATATATATGGCACTACCAAATACAAACCTTGGGCAACCACCACCATGGCGAGGATCACGTTCTGTTGCTTGCCTAAGAGCCCTTCCAAAAGCCTTGAAGGTTGCCTCGATAATGTGGCGAGAATTTCTCCCAGCAAGCTATTTCATTCAAAATCCAGTAATTTCAAAAACATGGATTAAAATGAATTTACCCTTCTATTATATCTTAACAGTATATAACAAAACTGAGAGCAAACTTTTACCTGTTGTATGTGCAATGTCATCCCAGAGGTATTGACTAGCGACTGAAAGAAGTGCTCCACCAGCTGAAAGTAACAAATGTACGACAGTACGAGCAGAGTCAACATACCCAAGTGGATTTCAGTCTAGAAGACTAGAGTTATATTATAGCGGCCACACTGGATTCATGCAAACCAACAGGGGATTGTACAGTATCAAAAACATGATCAAATTGAGCAACAGCAGTGATAATTTTCCACTCTCTCTGTTGGTATGTTCAAATAAGAGCACAAGCTTACCTGTGTGTCATAATTTTCCACTCTCTCTGTTGGTATGTTCAAACCATAACTCAAATGTGGCTTTCCAGACAAACCCTTCAGTAGAAATTTCAAAAAGAAATTATGGCAAATCCGATATTTCTCATGAAATGGAAACAACATAAATTTGTTAGAGACCAGAACAGAATGTCATTCCAACTAATCACGGGATTGGACATGAGTGTTCTTCCTTTCTGTGCATGTGAAAACTGATTGAGACTTTCATTCATTAGAAAGCTATAGCATATAACAGAAAGACTGAAATTACTCCAAGGCACAATCACAATAGTTATGGAAGATTATACCTTTTCCCCAGTCAGAATGATATACCCTGTACTGTGATTGGAAATACATTAAGTGCTCTGACATTAAGCAAAACAACTAACTAATATTTTGTTAAGTCATCCTTACACCAGAGTTCTCTGTCTCCAACTGGCAGATCTATCTAGAACTGCTGATTCTAGATTCTAATACCTATTCCTCATGAAGAGCATTCAGCAAAATAACACAACAAGAATTGGCCATAGAATTTAGGGACAACATGAAGAGAAAGACTACATCATACACATACTTTTAATTAACACACTTTCATTCTTTGTCAGTCTTTTATCGATTTCTCAGAGATAATAAAATGTGCTGTCAAAGATAGAAGGTTATATTTTGCCCTTGCTGATAGACAAATAATCCGGTGTATTGATGCTTTTCGAAAGATGCAAGTATGTGGGCAACAACATACCAATGAAACCTGTACGAGTGCTTCAGCATGAGGAGCTGAGAAGTCTCCGTAGAGGCTTATTCCTTTCCTATCATCAAGTGCTTGCAACATAGCCTGCACAAACAATCAGTGTCATGCAGTGATTTCAGCACAAACGCTCCACAAACTTGCAGGTAAACACAGAATGACTATGCGCCAATGAAAAACAGAAGCTTTATGGGTTTCTAGGAGTCAACCTAACACAATTTCGACATTAGACCTTGGAAAGCCTATCTGAACTTAACCTAGAATGGATATTAAATCAATCTTAAATTATCTCATGTTGTAATGGTATGGGAGAGTGGATATGAAGCCTTCTAATTGAAGATTCAAATAGGATTTCCAGTTCCAAATTCCACCAAATGATTAAAATCCAAGTCCACGGCTAAAAGGGCAATAGTAATAAATCTAGCTCTCTGATATCAAAACCAACAAGTGGAGAAGGATTTTACATGTCAGAAAAACAACACAAGAAGCAATAGAAAAAAGAAGGTAGATTAAAAATATTTCAAATGGTTATACATTTAACAGAATATCAAAAGTTCCTTCGAGACTTACAGTCCCTATTGCATTGGCAACGCCTTCAGTTCTGTGATAATCATCAGAAATAATATCCCGATGGGCCTTTACATGCACATCGAATAACCCATGTGAAGCAAGTTGCTGAAACAAATACAAGAAAAAGCCCACATTTAGCACTCAAGCAGATTTGGATGAACAAAAAAGGAGGAAGAAAACAACTGTTATGAGTTAAGAGTCGGGAAGAGCTGAAATTCAACTTATTCATGATTTTAGCCCATTGCTATATATTACAACTGAACTGACAACAAGGATCAGCAAAGAGAAACCACTTCAGCATATTCTATGATCTAATAATCATCCGCTGTACGACAGGAAAAACAATATATTCATATAAACAAAAACTTACATCTATCATCTGATCCAGTAAAGGAATCCCGGTATTCGTTTCAGAGACAGCCTGACCATCCAGATTAATCTTCACATATACATTAGTCTTTCCCGTAATTATCTTCGCCTCTCCAACTCTTGCCCCTGCAATACTCGAAACTATCAAGGACAAAACATAATAACAAAAAATATGAACATAAATCTAAGTTAACCCTGATCTGTTGTTATCAATGGAGCTCCGTTGTTACCGAAGGCAAGAGTGTTCGCGCAGTCCACCGGAGGCGGTCTCAAGAGATTAATTGGCGAGGTACAACGACGCGACCACGCCGGAAAGAATGAGCTTGAAGGATTGAAGGGGTCCATTAGAGTAACGGCGGCGATTGGAGGCGCTTCGCTTCGTGGAGTGATCCTGCTACGCGTGAAAACTTTTGTACTCAAGAACAAACGTTCAATTTATGATAAAAATCGCGCTATCCCTCTCCAACAACTTCCTTATGGGCCGACTCATTGTCCTAATATTGTCGTCTCGGTCACCAATTGGGCCGTTCTTCCCACCATGAGCTTCAAGCCAGAAATCCAAATATACACATTCTTAGGAATTCTTCTCTTACCACAACATGGTATTACATGTTCTTAACATGTAGCGAATGGACTTCTTTTTCTTGACAAAATATTAAGATCTTTATTAATATTACTATAAATATAAAATATTAGGTGATAGCATCTATAATATACGAACACTCCAAAAAACTACTCAATGCAGTGTCGGACACTGACACTCCTTGGATACGTGCCAGACACGCGGATTGCTTGTCCGAAAATTAAAAAACAAAAAACACATTTTCGGCATGTTTTAACTTTTTTTATAATTTCAAAAAGTTTTGAGCTATTTTTTTTAAAAAAAAAAAGAATTTTGACTAATAAAAAAAAGAATTAACTCACTCATCTCAACTAAAAATTTTGAGAACAAATTACGAAAAATTTGGGAGATGGTCAAAATGGTTTAATTAATTTGAATATTAAATATTTTTATTGCATATTTTTTTAAAATAAACTGATTATGTATATTTTTTAAGCCACATTTGGTTAAAAATATAGATTTAGGAATTGCCTATTTTATATTTTATCTTGATATTGTTGATATTGCATACTTTAATTTTATGAGAAATTAAAAATATATATTATATACTCGTGTTAGTGTTTTATCGTCTGAAAATTTTATATCCATGTCATTGTGTCCATATCGTATCGTGTTCGTATCTGTGCATTATAGGATAGCATATATCATATATTATTTTATATTATATTTTCGACCTGTATGCTAAAGTATATAAATAATAAGTATTTATTAACATAATTTAAATATAGAAAATATTCAATAATATATATTATAAATTTATAATTAATCTAAGAATTTTCAAATAATATTTCTTATATAATAAGACATTTTTTAGTATTATTTTTTAAAATATGATCCGAAGTCTTATAAATTTCATAAACATCTCATAAATATACGAAACGTATATGATGGCTCTGAACAGCTTTATCTAAATACCTTCTTGATACAAAACAGTTCAACTCTGTAAAATAGAAAAAACAGCTTTATCTAAATACCTTCTTGATACAAAACAGTTCAACTCTGTAAAATAGAAAACACTAGGGTAAATTACACTAAGCTTCTATGAAGTTCGCCTGATTATAAATATGTTTTATTGTTTAAAAAATTACAAATTCTAACAGACACTCTACACAATAAACTATTACAAAAGAGTAATTATTAAGGTATTTTTAAATTTCAAGAGGGCTCATTTATAATTTTCCAAACAACCAGAGATATTTGTAATTAAAACAAACTTCATAAAAATTGTTGTAGTTTACCAAAAAAGAAAAAAAAAAAAACTGCATCGCGTCAAATATCATAACATTACTAATTATAAACTCAAAGGAAAGAATTTGTCAATTTCGAAATAATAATTATAATCAGTAAACCCCCAGGAACAGCTACTTATAGTCTATAATAACAGATGAAAGAGAAAGAAGATAAAGCAGGATTATAAACATATTCCAAAATCACCTGCTTCAAATACAGCAGACTCACATCTATCATCGTCCCATACGCTGTAACAAAAACGAGGTCCCCTAAAATATGATCTACATATGTACATTGTATCAAGTCCAATGCTACTCATATATACCATAAAGGGCAGCAGAATCCGCAAGAAATTGTTTCCTGAGCCATAAGGCTGCCGTTGAAGCTCCTCTTCTTTCAAACTTTCATCTTATTTGAGATCAAATTTTGGCAGCGCTTGTGGGAATGGAAGATTATGTTGGAATAGGAATGTCAAATTTGAACCGAATGAGCCCAGTCACTGAGTTTCACTAAGCTGCTGCATTTCCGTTTCTATCAGCAGTCACTTGATTCTGATGGTTCTCAGTGGTTGCCGTATTCTCAGCCAAAGCATCACAAGAGGAAATAGGAGAAGCAACTTTTTGGACAAACCCACGAGATGGTTCGAGTTCTCCATCAGGTTTATCAGTTTCAGTGTTACGAGTGTTGCATGTCATGCTACTTTCTTGGAAATCACAAGAAGCAGATATCAGGGCGAGAGTTTGTTTCTCGTTGGTTGTTTGAGAAGAATCATTAGCAGAAACTTCGGATGAAGGACCAGGAGTCAGCTGGGCAGCACTAACTTTGAGGGTATGGCACAAGGCTCTGCCATCACATCTGCTATTATCATCGGCACCATCCACCCTAGCATCATGGGTGGCAGCAGAATCAGGGGAAGGCTCCATGGATAAATGAAGTTTACTGTTCATGACAAGTGCACTTGGGCCCAGGTTAAGATGTTCACTGGAAACTGTTGTCTGACAAGATGTGACGTCGGGTTCTCCATTGAATTTATCCATAGAACTCTCAGATGTTTCACAAACAAAACCAGGCTGAGATTCAACAGAACCGTTGTTCGCTGTGTTGCCAGGGTTACTATCTTCAGAAACATTCACAGAGCAATCTGCATTGACCTGAATATTTGCAGATTCCTGGCAAGGAGCTCCAGTTTTGCATGTTTTGCCTATGGTAGCCTCTGCAGAGTCAGCCTTATCCTTTGCAGGAGGATCTAGCAATTGACGTTCCACGTCGGTGGTACCGTTATTGCTTTCAGCAGGTGTAGGAAAGCACTTCAAGTTAGCAGAGGATTCTTTTCGCTCATTTTCCACCTCAGGCTTGACCACAGCTCTCTGGCTGGCAAGAAGAGCATCAGCTTCACCAGTTGTATCTGAAGGACTAGCTGTTGTATTATCATTTGAAGGAGTGGCAAGAGCTGGAGAACCAGAACACAGAACACCAACTTCATCGTTAGTCTTGAACTCGTCGCAGCATCCAGAGTCGTTATTTGCCTGTCTGTTCTGCTCTGAAGATGAATCAGAGTGCGAGTTTTTTATTGAAATTGGCGATTGAGGCTGATTCTTAGTTGAATCAGAAATCTTGTCGCCTGAAATTGATAAAGGTATAGTCAGAGGCAAAGATAGCATAGTTTAGATGAAATAGAAAAGAAAAACAGATTATTTGACAGGGTATAATAGTTCAATTAACAAATATCACGTGGCAATGTGGTTTACCATCAGAATTTTCCGGCTTCACTAACTGCTTCTGTAGCATATCTGTCCCCGGAAACACCAACATGTTCATGGACTTTATTTCTTTCTTATGTACATCCTCAAGTTCATCAAACCCAAAAACTGTAGTCCACGTGTTCATGTGCTCTGATATGGCAGGAATAATCAATTGTTCAACCTTGAGAGAACAAAGTTCCTGGAATCACAATAGTAGATATTAAATCACTAGCCCAGGAGTAAGAATTCAGGACTCAGCAGACAAGACTTCACAGCTTAAGAAAAAGTTATGCATACTTATCAAGTTTAGAATATAATGGCAAATCCAATATTCTTACAGTTTCGATTGCCGACAAAAGACGCCGGCACATTCCTTGCCGCCTATACATCTCACGAGTCCCAATAAATGGCATCTCAGCAAGACGGGTTCCATGAAGCCTGAAAAGGAAACAAAATATAGGGTCAATTACATTTTGCCATCCGAACTATGACCATTTTTACACTTTGACATCTAAACTTTTTTTTTGTGTTAACTTTATCTCAACTTTACAAAATTTTATAGTTTGCCATTTGTAACTATTTTTCAACCAAATTCTTTGTCGAAAAAACATCACATGCAATGCGCATATGATATTTAAAGGTTATGTAACGTGATATTTTTAACGTATACAAAACATGTGATGTTTTTTGGTAGAAAAAATTAACAAAAAGGCGGTCATATATGCCAAAGGGCAAATTTCATAAAGTTGAGATGGAGTTGATACAAAAAAAAGTTTCAATGGCAAAGTATAAAACGGGCAGAGTTCGGATAGAAAAATGTTATTTATCCCAAAATATAACAAAACAATACTAGTCGGACTATCCAAAGAAAAAGAGGTAACATGTAAGCTAAAAATGGATTCCATATACTGATAAGATGCAATTAAGAATGAATAGTCCGAACAAATGAAAAGGCCCTAAACTTGATGGTGTTAAACAAAAGTCTGCATCTTTTGAGCGAAGAGATAACTAAAGGATTGTGTTTCTCTGTTACTGTTCTTTTATCAAAGAAATTAATTTCACAGCCACTACTTGGAGCTAAAGTTGCACGGAAATTGGTACATTGTACACAAGGTGTGTCGGATTTGACAGTATGAAAACAATAGAATGAAAGCTGCCATATGTGAACATATTTCTCAATCTAACTCAACACCCAATTTGGGGTAAGAGGGTAGGATCAAATTCCTAGAAAAATAGAAGTTTTGGGTCATTGAACCCCCACCCAACCACATTTTTTGGCTCTTGGTTAAGAATCCTCACTCTCAAAGAGAAAAACACACTATGCTTCAAATCAATTGCTGATAATGGAAGTAACGCCCTTTCAAAAAAAAAAAAAAAAAAGAAAAAAGAGGAAGTAACGCCTTTTATTGGTGGGTTGGATCAAACTCATTATCAAAAGATTAGGAGTAAAATCAAACAATAAACATCAACAGACTTGCTTTGCAGAGAACCAGATCATCCGTCTACAGAGCTATTAAGATTACCAGACATAGGATGTGCTTCGATTATTACTACAAGACGCAGACCAACCTATGTGAAGTCATTCTATACCTGATAGCCGCTGCAGATATTATTTCATCAGACCTCTCCAGAATTGCTGTATAAAATCCACGAAAATTCAGCCGGTTGAAATTTGATCTGCATGATGAAAGAAAAATAATCATCAGTAAATCTGTTTCTATGGACGGTGAAATTGAATATTTTGTCTGTGTGCACCGTTGCTAGAGAGAGAGAGAGAGGAAACGAGAGTGGAAAATGATATTCAGGATAGGGGGCAGATGTATGCACCACCCACACTCTGAAAAATCACCTAGTATGGCTCTGACACTGCCTGGAACAGACATGACACTGACTCAGCTGTTGGTGTGTACTAGACATTTTAGACATGCGGAGTGGTTTCTTTTGAAGATAAATACCAATAATCAGGCTAATAAATTTTGTTCAAAGAATAGGAAATTAACTTGAAAAACTAGTATTATTCAACCTAAGTTCGTTTCTCTGTCTCCCCCTTTGAACTCTAGCTTTTGAAGGTTATACCTTTTCACTTCCAACAATATCATTGTTACAAATCAAATTATCATATACCAGACACCATAACCAAGATGAAAGTCTTTCTCAATGTACTTTTACCTTTACTGAGCACATAGTGTATATTTTATGTTTTTGTATGTGTCACACCCAAAGCATGTCCCAGCTATACCGACTCCTAAAAGCTTTTAGGACATTCGTGTTTGTGTCCCTGCTTCATAAGGGGTGTGCATCATAGGGGGTAAAAGAAGCAAGATTTATTTACTGCATGGTAAAAAGAACTAGAAGTCATCTGAAGGAAAAGAGAGGGGTGCGGCGACACTACTCTCGGTATTTATAAGGCAAGTGAAATATGATCAAATGGGACTTTAAATATAGAGTACTACCATAACAAACCAATTACAAACAGAAACATCATAAGACCTGCTATTAGGCTTGCAAATGGTAACTCTAAGCAAAGCAGTTCTTTTGATAACCTCAGTTTAAGTTATAGTTAATTCGATGAGAAGTAAGCAAAAGTAAACTAAAATTCAGAAGAAGATTACGAGGAGATCAACCCTGTTTTGGGCACTGAATCTAACAAGACCATCCACAACTAGCAAATACAAAGAAATTTATGGACTCCCCAAGGATCATGATACATACAAGATTTGTATACACACTACAAGAACGCAATCTGCTAAGCCAAGTAATATAAACTAAGATCAGGGTGTAATAGTGGAGGAGGGTGAAGAAAGTCGCATAATGGATGCATTAGCATGGTCAAGAACAGCTTACCCACAGTTATAGGCAACATTATGTATAATATTTATCCCACTTCTCCTATCAATGATAGGCAAAAAACATTCATCCATAACGGACAATGCAACAGCGAGCTTAGAGTTACACTCCACCCTTTGAGAAAAACTACGTTGTGACTCATCAGACACATCTGTTCTCTGAATAAGAGACCACGAAAGTCCTGTTTCCAGTTCGTGTTTGACTCCGAGAATCTTCTGAAAATGATCATGCAGCTGTAGAACCAAAAACAAGTACAAGAAAAATTATGCTAAACTGAGCCATTGATTCAATAGGGTATATCAACATAGAAATTGCAAAATCAACACTATATCCCACAATATACAGTGAAGTGCACCAGGATGCAGGCACAAGTAGAGTTTACTTACAATTGAAGATCTTGAGCATTGGTCAATGAATATCATCTTGTATTTTGCAATTAAAAGAATAAATAAATAAATAGAGAAGTTGACGCAAAAGACCCTTTCAAATTTATTAGTACTAACAACCTGTAGTCAATTGTTTAGGCTAGGCAGAGAGATCAGAGGCTATATATAGATCAGGATGACACTTTCTCACAAAGGTTTTAAGAGGTAAAAACAGCCCCTAGCTAGCAGCCATTTAAGTGGAAACAAAAATAAGAAAGCAACAAAAGCTTGGGTGCATAAAACTCTGATCAATTAGAGAAAGAGATATATTCAACTGAAAATTTTAGGCACCAAAGCTCGATGGGAGATGAATCACTAATTCAAAAACCACATATAGAAGAATCATTCAGATATAATGGAAAAGAAACAACGAGAATTCTCTTCTCCCAAATCCTCAATAACAACATAGGAGACCAAATCCAATAATCTAGGCTATATGAAGTAAGGGAAAGAAAACTGTGGATAACTGCAAACACCATTATCCCATCCTAAGAATGGTTAACAGAAATTTATCTTTGCATACACCAGTATCTTTTCACTTGCATGATACCAACAGACAAAACACTGTATCTTCCACATTTAACTGTTTCTTATTTGCTTATTTAGGCAAGGTTTTGAGAATGATGCAGTAACATCAACATAATAAACTTTGTCATGATTCTAGCTATTCATCCCGAGAAGGAAACATAATACCTCTCGGCACTTCAGCCCGCAGAAAGATGCACCACCTGAACTCATAGGCAGAGCATGAACTCCATCACTGCATGATGCGTGGTCTATAAAAAATTTCCAGCATAATTAATTAAAAACAAAATATTTATGTGTTTAGTGAGAGAGTATGTCAGAGAGAGAAAAGGAGACATGAAGCTGCACATAGAACTCCAACAACAAAAACAATTACATTTTTTCTCACAGAAGCTGCATCTGTTAAGTTCATCACCATCAGCATTATCATTTTCTTCAGCAGCATTTGCCTGGGCATATCCACAAAATTTGCATGTACAATTTGGACAGTGCCAATCGCCTGAAGGAAGAACCTGCAATGAGAGAAAGGAGATAAGAACCTCTACTACCAAGAAAACAAATGTAACATACAATTAATGGGAAAAACCCGATTAACTGAGCATGGGTCCCATGCCATAATACCTAGGAATGATAAAGTATAAAAAGAACTTCTCCCTAAGAAAAGTAACAGTATCAATTGAAAAATTTACTGGGTTTAAATGCTCACACGCCCCCGAAAAAGATACTACTACGAGTACAACATGCTTGCAAAGTAAAAATGAAATAATTATATTAGTAACTACACATGTCAGAACCACGAGGATTGACAAATATAATTTTGTAGATTAAGAAGGGAAAATAATCCATGTGAAATCCATGCAAATAATGAAATAAACACAAACAAATACACAGTAGTTGTGCCCAGGTCCATCTAATCAGTACCTGTATATCTAAACAGATTTGATGGAAAGTCGAGGGACAACTATCACAACAGATTAAATCACCTCCATCACCACAAATACCACAAGTATCATCATCTGGATCATCGCCATCAACATCAACAGTATGGAAATCTTGGCGCATCAATTCCTCTTGATTATTCCAGGCATCAATTTGGCACTGCAGAAGGGATGGACCTGACTCCAAAAATATATTTTGGAATGGCTGACGCAACTTACTGCCAGCATGCAGCTCAAACTTTGAAACAGTAAGGATTTTACTGCAGCAACCACAATGGATCCCATCTCTAGTGATCCACCCTTCTAACATTACCCGAGTTCTCCTGCGGTTCATATACTGCACTTTTTCGCTTAACTGTGCTGCCCCAGAGTCAATCAGCCAGGCCAGCACCGTTCTTTTTCCACTATATGGAACATATCCATCAGAGTCTGAATTTTCCCCTTTCTCAGAACCACGGACCAAAAGGGTGCATCTCCCAATTACTTTACTTGTTCTTCCCTGTACGACACTAGACTTGGAGACAGTAGAAGGTTTTGAAACTCTTACTTTCACAGGCTTCCTTTTGGGAGACTTATCACTTAAATCATCATCACTATCATGATCCACTTTAGACATTTTTCCTCTCCTCGATTTATGATTCTGCTTCATATAAGAACTGAGCCGCTCATCATTTTGATCACTATCTGAGGTATCTACAACCTCTCTTACAGTAAGCCCCTTTGCAGTCTTAGCAATGCCATCTTCTTTTCTCTTCCTTCTCATTTCTTCTTCAATTTTCTTTTTAGTCTGTCTCGTAAGTTTATTTATCAGATCTTCAGACAGAGGAGCAAATGAGGGAGAGCCAACATCTGCTTTAGTTTTAGCATTGTCTTCCTCTAACTGTTTTTTAAATGCATCATAAGCCTTAATAATTGACCAGTAGGCTGTTCCACTAGGGTTAATGTAAACAGCATCTAAGTAGTCTCTGTTTCGTCTTGGTCTATAATCTATAGTCCACCCTGCATCAACTAACATTCCTCTTATCTGCTCACGCAACATTTGCTTTTCAGTAGTCCCACCACGCTTAGCTTTTGCTTCTTTTCCTTCCTTGCCTTTAACAGGAGTAATATTTTCAGGAGGCAGAGATTTTTCTTCCTCCATTGTTATCCCTTTCCTTGAGCCACAAGCATGTGGACCTGGCGTTGCCAACTTGAACACTCTATCAGTTCCATCAATTTGTGAATCTCTGCCCTTGCTGCCTTTATTCAAAATCGGTTTTACCTTTTCCAGTTTACTCTCCCTTTTCTCCTTCTCAACATTTTTTTCCTTGTTGGCTAACAAACTTCGTGTTTCAGGTGACTTTGAAACCGGATAAATTGGTGACTGTGCCAACATTTCCTTCTTGACACCATCATCGGTCCTGGAAGCCTTTCTTTCTTTAGAGTCCCTCTGATCATAATTCTTAGGCTGAGATGGAAAATCCATTTTCTTCTTCTTGTTTACCATAACCTTCAGCACTCCATTCTTCCCTTGCAACCTGATTGGCTCATTAGCCGTCTCCTGATACTTCAACCTTAACAATGAAATCGGCATGTGTGCTTCATCCTCATCCAACTCAAATCCCTTATTCCTCACACCACGGTGCTCTAACCCCTTACTCCTCCCACAATTGGAACCATCAAAATATGAAGTTCCCTTCCGTTTATGCACCATCGAGTCCCTATTTGACGAACCAACACCAAATTCCTTCATATTGCCACTGCCACTACGCCCCTTAGGCCTATCCTCCAAATACTCATTCCTCAACTTTTTCCCATCAAATTCATCATATTCGTCAAACTCAAACAAATCCAACCTACTCCTCTTCCTCTCACCACTAATCTCAGCCCCAACATTGTCCCTATCACACTCCCTGTTCTCAAGCTCATCTCCCTTGTACCCCATTGAGCCATTTTTCAATCTCTTCTCATGCACTTTTCTTCTCATAAACTCCAAGGACTCATCCTCATCGCTCGAACTCGAACTACTTGCAACTACTCTCGCCCTCTTCTTTTCCTTACTATTATCACTAAAACCCCCCAACCCTTCTCCTGAATTCTTAATCCCACCTTTGTTCTTGATAATCAAACACCCGGACGAACTCTTCTTCTTCAACACCCCTCCTGATCTTACACTCCCTTCCATTTTCATGCATCGACTACATAAGAAACCCCACTTGAATTCCAATCCAATTCTCACCAAACTCAACCCAAATTCAACACCAAATCACCGAAAGAACAAATACCTCGAAAAGCGGTTCCCAATTCTGCAGCCCAGCATCAACAGATCTGACGCAAAACTCAAAACCCACCAAGAATTCTCAATAACAGTCGATAATTAACGAAAATTAAGCAATTCGTATTACCTCGCCGGAAACCCACGAAGTACTTGCTCAATCGGGGATCAATTGCAGTTTTCCGGCAAAGAAGGAAAGAAAAACACAGAGCCGCTTAGAGAATTGCAATCGGTTTTCCTTCCGCATATATACACACACACAAGAGTCCTGTTTTATTCTTCTTTCTTTATTATTATTCACCAAACCAAAAAAATAATATGAAAAAGTGAAGAAAATAAAAGAAAAATTTGCAATCTGATGCTCTCTTTAATACTTCGATTACAGAATGGTTTAAGCAGATTAATGATAATTAAGCTGGAAATTAAGTAACGGACTGTTTAGCTAAAATAATCTTGTAAATTCATAATCAGAGTGTATAAAATGTTATAATTTATTCTAAGAAATATTTGAATTTAATAAAAATTATGAAACTTGTTAAATGTTAGTAAGAATAATTTTGTAAGTAATATAATTAAAATTTAAAATAATTGTTAAACTTTTAATAATAAGTTAGAAACTCCTCAAGACTTATAAGCTTCTACTAACATTAACAAGTTTACATTTACTCCCTATGAGGTTACTCAAAATACACAAAAACTCTTTAGTTTTTGTTAAACTAGCCATTGTGACACGTCTTTTCTGCGTTCATATAATAAATAATCTTTTACACTTTAAAATATATTATATAAGAATAAAACATACAAATTAATACATTAAAGAAAAAAAGAAAAAAAAATAAATTATCATTTAATACAAAATTTAAAAATTTGAATAAATCAATTATCTTATCAGTTTAAAGATATTTTTTGCTTTACAAAAAATTAGTGCAGCGATATATCAACCATCGTTTATGAGTATAGATGACCTTTTTTTTATATAGTATAAATTATAGATACACTCCTGAGTCACATTAGTGTAATATTTCTCAGAAGATATTTGTGTAAATTTTTATTTCTGAACACTATAAAGTGTATTTATAATTTCTCAAAGAATATAAAATATTTATGCATTTAAATCTAATTTCAGAATGTATAAATTGTAAATACCGGGATACTTTTATAATAGAAATATTTAAATTTAATAGCCCAATTTAATTTTAAAATACAGAATGGCTTTTTGTCAAGTGAAAATTTGGAGTAAATTCGTTCGGGTGTGATTCATTAAATATGATAAATAAATTCTAAACATACTCAAATCTTTTTATGGGGTTTGATATATATGCAATTAGAACTCAATTTAATTAGTGGAAAATTTATATATAAAAATATAATTATACTTAGACTCCCTCTAAAATATATAATTACACTTTTCCCTAAAAAAGTTTTAGAATTAGACTTATATACCCTCTAAAAATTTTCTATTTATAATTAGCACCCCTCTCCCCCCTCCCCCCTCCCCCCTCTCTTCATTAGAGTTTGGGCAGAAAATATTAATGTCAACAAAAGAGTTGCATAAACTTCCAATTTATCCCTTATTCAACACTCTCCTAGTAATTTGTTTATACTTATAAGGGGGTAAATGTAATATATATAAAATTAAAGGATATAAATGTAGAAAAATTTTATCCAAATTTTAGCCGTGAAAGAAAAGTATCCATGAATAAAAAACTAGGCAATATTTTTTTTGTACCTTTTTTATTTCTTATATATGAGGATGAGATGATCAACATTATTGCGCATCTATTTCTTGAATTACCAGATGAACTATTTGAACAAGACATTTTCAAAAAATAGATGCAATAAATATTAACCTCACCTCATATATAAGAAGTAAAAAGTTAAAAACAAAACAAGAGTAGTTTTTCTATGACTACTTTTTATATAATTGTTGTAATTTTTTGAAGTAATATTTATTATAATTACACAATTTTGACTATATATATATATTATAAATTAACATCTTTACAAATATAAAAATATTACAGAAGAATATTGAATGAAGGTAAAACTAAATATATATATATATATATAATATGTATATATATGTGGCTAATGTAAGCATTTTCCGTCCAAATTCTAAAGAAAGGGAATCAGGTGTAAATAGAAAATTTTTTATGGAGTGTGAGTGCAATTTTGAAATTTCTTTAAGAAAAATTATAATTTTGCGTGTTTAGGGGAGGTTTAAGTGTAATTAATTCAAAAAAATATATTTAAAAAATTTAAGTTAATTGAGCTAAATTAATGTCCAACTCATTTAAAAATTATTCATATTCGATCCGGATAATAATCAATTATGCATACCAGATTTTTGACCAACCACTAGGTTGAAGGATCTTGAAAGAAAATCCTAAAAATCAATGGGGACTAACCCTACAAAAAAAAGATTAGCACTCTGATGCTTAAGTCAGTAATGGTTTGTGAAAAAATAAAAATAAAACTTGAAAAAAAGGGAAAATAATGGTAAGAAATGATGATAAAGTGTATATATTCATATGGAGTACAATATATAGGCTTAAAATAGCCTAATAACTGAGAGAAAAGGGAGAAAATAAATAAGAGTTTGAGAATGAGGAATGATGTTACCAAATAACTACACAGAGCCTCTATTTTTAGGCGTGTACAGAGCATGATATAGAGGTTGCTGTGTAGAGTACTCCTATGCCATTTGAAAACCCTTTGAGATGGCTATCATTAAAAAAGATCGTTTGTAATTTGAACTTAATTTGACTGAAATAGATTAGGTGGACTGGGTCTTCCCCTGTTTGCCTAAAAATCGAGGAATTGGTCACTCATGGTTTCCCAGCTCATTTGCCATCAATTTATACAAAACCACTCGGGGATATTTTATGATGATGTGCCCTAATATGTTGGCAAACTATATGACATGTCCATCCGGCTGTATGATGACGGGTCCGGTTGAATTAGGTTTATTTCTTAGACCTATCAGTTCAGTAAACTAAGAGGTAAGCCTATGGGTCTCTCTCCCTTGCTGATGGGCCAATTGGACTGACCTGTTTCTGTTTGTGGGCTGGGTCCAAAATATTTGGGAGGCATCATCACTCCGCACACCCTTCCCCCCACTCTGCGGTTTTGTAGAGTTGGACTGGTGGAGTAGGAGCTTTAGTTCCCAACGGAGCTAATCCAGCTAGGTGAGCTGACCGTTTCGACTTACTATCTTCCCTACTAAAAATACTTTCTGAATTAAAATTTCATCTCTTAAAGAAATCATAATTAGTAATAATTAAGAGAGATAAGGGATGAGAGGAGTCCTGCCGCCTTGGAAAATCACACGCCCCACAATTGGCGGCAGTCAGTTGGGCATCGAGTCCCTGGTCGACAGGATTGTTAGAGCAAAGAGATATATTTAGAGCATTGTCATTTCCAGTACTTTCACTCTAATCTCTCACCAATTTAAGTTTTTGATTTTTTGTTTCTTCCCCGTATTCCGTTTTTAGGGCAATATTTTTTTACTTGCCCACCATTTTCTTGTAGGTATCCTACTCTAGATCGTGCTTTTCTCCACTAATTCTTGTTATTTTTCCATCTTCTAGGGTAAGTTTATTCCTATATGACCTTGTCCTTTTAAGGACTGAAATGTCTCTTCTTTTGCTTTATCGGGGGGAAGGTTGGATCCAAGTTCAAGCTGTACACCACTACGCTAGGGTTGATGCCCACAAACTGGCTTATCATGCAAACACATAGCATTTTCCAGCAGAAAGGATTGTCCTGCTAGTATAGGACTTAGCTGGGAGCCGATCTTGGTAATCTTATCTGATTCTCCAGGTATCAGTTGAATGTTTAGCAATTCCTCAACTGGTTGTACACGAGCGGGAATCACACCTCCATGATCTTCATGCTATGTAGGTCTCCAGCTATTTTTCCTGTTAGGAGGATCTACATCCATATTCCCTCCACCTCCTTTTGTTGCCTCAACATAGCAATTTCAAGCTGTGTATTTGATTGCCTATGACTTCTCCTCCTTTAGTTCCAACGGGGAATTTTAGCTCTATGTGATAGGTGGGACAGTTATATGGAAAGTGTTTAGAGTAGGTAGCCCTTAGATCACGTTGATGCATGTCTACGACCAAAAAGTGAATCATCTTGGTCCTTCGGGTAAGCTTTGTCCCCAAGGAAAGAGAAAGCGAGACCTGTTCTAGGGGTTGCATTACCTTACCCGCAAAGCCATATAGTGAGTAGTCCACCTGCTCCAATAGGACATCGCCAACTCCAACTAGCATACCTTGTAAAAAAAGACATCTGCAGAGCTGTCTGAGTCCACAAAAATGCATTGGACAGATAATTGCTACAATAGCATAAATAACAAGTGCATCATTATGAGGTAAATGTTCCCTATGTGTCAGTAGGACCAAAGTAGATCATCCCTACTGGGCCATGAGATCGATTTCCATAATGGCTCTAGCAGCCCGTGCATGGGCGCATCTAGTTCGTCCTGAAACCCCATCAGTGGGTCTTCCTACAACCATATAGGGTACACCTTTAACGGGAATGTTTTCTGGGTTGTTCTCCTCAGCCGGGACTTCTTTCTTTCGGCTCTCCCTGTTAGAAGGGTCATCTGCCTGCTGCCCTCTCCTGCGAGAGCTGCAATAATGAGAGTGTTCTTCCTTTTGTTGACACCTAATAGTCCTTTAGATAACCGTGGTTGTATGAGTCTTTCTATCTCTTACTCAACCAACGACACCGATTGATGTCATGCCTGTACTCCCTGTGATACTTGTAAAAATATTTAGATTTTTGGGGTTGGGGCCCTCCTGCGAGCCTTTACGCCACTACAAGGTAGGAAGTCGGTCAGTCGTTGTGAGCATCTTAGCGGGGCTAGTATAGTGTTCATTCATTGAATTAAAGGGGTTGGGACGCCTTCGTAGCTCTCCTATGCTTCTGCACGCAGAGGGTAGCTCATTTTCCTTTCCCTTATCACGATTGTTCTTTTTCACCAACCAGACGTCCTTTATGTTCATATATTTTCTGCTCAAGCTAGTACATCCAAAATATCGGTGGCCGATTTCTTAGCCACAGATTCGAAGAGAGTGCCTAAATGAAGTCCTTAGATAAATGCACTCACGAGCACCTCCTAGTAAGCTGTTGGGACCTCCAGAATGGCTGTGTTTGAAGCGTTGGACGGAAGCTCTTAAAGTTTCCTTCTCCTCAATCCTAAAAGATTAATAGCAGATTTCGGTACTTTTTGCTGCTAATGAATTAGTGTTGGGAGATGGAGTTGAATTCTGCAAAAGATCTCCAGCTTGAAACTGGCCGAAATATTGTTGGGCATAATTTGTTAGCGTAGTAAGAAAAACACAACATTTGATGCCATCAGTATACCTGTGTAGCAAAGCTGCATTTTTTAACTTACGAATACGTTCAATTGGATCCGAGGTACCTTCGTAAGCAGGTAAGTGCGAGGGTGTTAAAAAATTAGTGATGTGCTCACTAAAAGGAATGCCACACTCAACAGGAATGGTCTCTTTTGTCACTTGCTGGTGAAGCTTCTGCATCCCTTTCTTTAGTGATTGCCATACTTCAGGGGGCTATAAGGTAGCTACTTCCTTGCCCTCAAAATCAGCAAGTGAGGATCGGTCCTGCTGGAACTTAACAGGAATCTGCTCGTCTACGCCTTAGCTTCCTAGTGTTTTTGCCTCTTTCCAACTCGAAAGAAAGTCCTGTTCTGCTAGCTTGAGAACCATAAATGGTTGAGTTGATAGTCTCTATAATGAATTGAAGAAACTTCTCACAGAAGAGCGGGTTCATAGCAGCAGGTCCAACTATTTGGTTGAGAGCTGGAGCTAGAGCATTGACGACTGCTAAGGTCAGATCAGGAGCTTTGGTAGCACCTGAAGATGGATCTGCAGGAGGAATAGTAGGACCAATTATGCGTACCAAATTTTTTACCACACTACAAGATCGAAGGATTTTCAAGGAAAATTCTAAAATTCAATAGGAACTAACCCTGCAAAATAAAGATTACCACTCCTGTGCTTAAGTCAGTAACGATTTGTGAAAAAAATAAAAAAGAAACTCGAAGAAAAGTGAGAAAAATGGTAAGAAAAGATGATAAAGTGTATATATTCATATGGAGTGCAAAATATATGCTTAAAGCAGCCTAAAAATCGAGAGAAAATGGAGAGCATAAGTGAGAGTTCAAAAATAGGAATGATGTTACTAAATGACTGTACAAGACCTCTATTTATAGACATGTACAGAGTGGGATACGAGGATTGTTGTTGAGAGTCCTATGCCATTTGAAAACACTTTGAGTTGGCTATTATTCAGGAAAAAACTATTTGTGATTTGGACTTAATTTGATTGAGATACGTTAGGTGGACTAAGTCTTGTCATGTCTGTCTAAAAATTCGAGAATTGGTTACTTGTGAATTCTCAACTCATTTGCCATCGATTTATTCGGAACTAGGGAATATTTTATGATGATGTGTCTTAATGTGTTGACAAGCTATATGACGTGTCCATCCAGCTGTGTGATGACGAGTCCGGCTGAATTAGGCTTATTTTATTGGTTTGCCAGTTCAGTAAAGTAGGAGGTAAGCATGTGGGTCTCTCTTCCCCTACTGATGGGCCAATTGGATTAACATGTTTCTGTTTGTGGGTTGGATCTAATATTTTTAGGCGACATCATCAATCAAGTTTGAAAAATTTTGATTAAAAATATTTCATAAGGTGTTTGAGATCTTATACTATGTTGAAAAGTACTCTGTAAATATTCTAAAGAATGAACGTATAAGATTAAAAGAAAAAACTGATGTTTATAAAGATAGGTGAAAAACTGATTTTTATAAAACTGATTCTTAAACTGATTTAAAAATAAGATATAGAATATATAAATTCTAAAAATATATTATAAAATGTATGAGTCTATAAATATTTTAAATAAATTTTAAGAAAAACCATTTGCATCAAATATTTATTTTCTTAATTTGATCAGTTCGGGAATTCTAATTCAATCAAATAGTTAAAATGAAGATATAATATGTTAAAAACTATTAAATTATTCATTCAAAAAAATATTAAATACAATTTGTTCATGTTTATATTTTTAATTTTCAGTAGAAAATACGTGTTTTTAATTTTGTATAAATTTTTGTGTGGGAATGAGACTATATTCAGATTAATTAATGATATTGTGTTTTATATTGGATTGTGGTATTAAATCAATATATTTTTAATAAAAATATATAAATAAATACATTTTCACTATAATTATTCTTTCAAGAATTTAAAACTCAAATCTGAAAATGAAAATATAAACAAACGTGTGGGCTAGTAAAAGATACTATTATTAGAGTTGTTTTGGGCTGGGCTCAATGAATACTAAAACCCAAATCTCTTAGTCCATTAAGATAATTGATCTCGGCCTACTTAAGTCCAGTTCATAAATGGGCCTAAGAGGCTGTTCGGCTAAGTTTTTTTAAAACATCTTATAAGATATTTTAAAAATAAGTTCCTGAAATTTTTGGATAAAAAAAGATATTAATGCTTATAAGATGTTAGAGTGTTTGGCATAATAAGATTTTTAATTGATAAAATGACTAAAATAAATTTAATACCATTAGAATCAAATAAGTTGTTATTTCTTTACATATTTTATTTTAAATATTTTTTAAATGCTTTTATAAATAATACACATTAGTTTAATTTTCAAATAAAAATTTTATAGATAATTTTTTACAATAACAAAAAAAATGATGAATTATTACCTAAACTTTTGAATAAAAATAAAATATATGGATGCAATAATGCTAGTCGAATATTAATATAAATATTAATTAATTTTTTTTGTTAATGCAATGATTATTTCTAGTCGTATGATTTATAATGTCTTGAATTTATATTTTTTAGTAAATATAATATCAACACCAATCTTATTTTTATTTAACTACAATATTTTTATTATTATAGTAATAAAGTATTTTGTCTTTTTCAAATATTAAATAAATTAAACAGCAAAACAAAACCCACAAAGTGTGTGTCTGTGTGTGTGTGAGAGAGAGAGAGAGTGAGTGAGGAGAGTGTGTAAGTGTGTATGAATGGGATATTTTAGTCTTTTGGCATATTAATTTTATATAAATTATAAGATTTTATAAAAAAAGTTCGAAAAAATAACTTTTTCTTAAAAAGCTTATAAGATCCAAAATATTTTATTTTAAAATCTTATAAGCTCTTTTAAAAAAAAATAGTTAAACACTTTTTTTAATTTTATAAGTTAGCCAAACACCCTCTAACTCTCATTAGTCTTTTTTCTTAGTGGGCCTTTTTTTTTTTTGGTTGGAATAACTTGGTTTCTTGGAATAATTAAAGCAAGATACAATTCATGCGCATGGCAACTTGAATTTATGATCTCTTAGTCGCGAGACCTCAATAGAATATTTCTGAAATCTGTAGATATGAAAAACTCAATCACATCAGCGTCAGCAGAAGCAAAATTGTTATAGCTAATGAAGATTGAGATATGTATGTTAGGTCAGTAGATGCTACACTCAATGCGCAATACATCATGTAGGTGGACGATTGATATTGTTCACATAAATTTTAAATTTACCAAAATAAATTACGAAACTAGAAAATATGGACAGAAAAATTTTTATAAATTAAAATAAAGATGAGTTAGAATCTTTGCAGCGAGGACTGCCCTCTGGTTCTTCGTCAAATGTAGATACAAGGGCTCCCACTTGATCCTGAATCAGATGCATAATCTCCTCTGACTTTGTGGAGCAAATTACATGTCAGATTGAGATATGATATCAAGACTTGAAGATTTAATACCAATGAAAAAGTGGAACCTTCGCAGTTGCGGTGCTTCGTTGTGGCATCAGGCTTTCAAACTTATTTTATTGCGGATTTGTTGTGTGCGTCTATTGTGTGTGGTGAAGGCCCCTTTTTATAGGTATGCAAAAAATTTAGGTAGTTTGAGCTCACTTGTATTAAACTTAAACACCAACAGACTTTGATGTTGACCAGTCTCTTAACATGTCGTGCTTAAACATTATTGAAAATCCTTTTAGCCAATCCAAATTAAAAGAAAGAATCTTTGATTGATCCCTTTGGGCCTAAATTTAATACGGACTTGCGGATTCATTGTCTATATAAAATTCAAATTAATTATGGACTTTATTTTAGAATTAAATATTAACCAATATATTTTGAGTTTTTAATTGATAATTTTATTTCAAATTTTAATGTCAATAAATACATACCTCATTTCTTAAACTTAATAAATTTGTGTCATTTATGGCAACATTTTAATGCATAAAAAATCATGTGTAGCATGTAGGCAGTGGACTAATAATTAAAAGTGTATTTTAGAGGATTCGAGAAAAATGAATCGAATTAAAATAGGTAAATTACAACAATCTTTTTTTTAATATTTGACATAATTATAAATATTTTCTTATTGTCTGAAAAATAATTTTAATAGTCATCTAAGAAAGCTCAATCGGTTAGATTTTTATTTTATTTTTCTGATAAATTTACCAAAATGCCATTGTAAGTTAAGAACTATAATCTTATTTATTTTTTTAAAATTTTTTAATTTTTTTATAGAATTTTTTATAAATTTTTAAAAAAATTTCATCCACCCCATTCGATATTTTTATAATTTTTTATTTTTAATTTTAAAAAATATATAATAAGCACAAAGTTGACAATTCTATACCTCCAATCAAGAATTATATAATTTCATTAAATATCAAAGAATTATTTATAATTTTTAAAAAAAAATAAGAGAATATCTATAATTATATTAAATTTTACGAGATAACCATTAATATTGGTGTTTGTACCTTTGTACGGTACAACTTTTTCTGGTGTGGGCTTCAAGTAGAGCAGGCTATTCAGCGGAAGGACCCATTCATTGAATGATTGAAGGGCCCACACATGTTAATTTAAGGGAGTATTTGGCTAATTTTATTTAAAATATTTTAAAATTTTATATATTTTATAAGATTATTTCAGTTGGAATTTTAAAATTCAAATTTTAAAATAGGTTCGATAAAATAAGATCGTAGAGTTTGTGAACCATTTAAAGCACAATTAAGAAGAGAGAGCAAAATAAAAACTAATAATATAATTAAAAAAATAAAGAAATTAACAGACTACGAAAGGATGAGACACCAAAAAGATACTCACGCCTAATAATAAAATATGAAAATTAATTGAGGTGGATGAGTTGGACTAGGATTTGTGCAATTTCCCTTATTTTTTTCTCATTTATTCTCCCATATGACAAAGCCTTCATCATTTGGTTAAAAACTTAAAAGGTTGAAAATTAAATTAAATTTATGTAATAATCAACTTGAAGAAATCGATCAATAAAAGTCCGTTTAAATATTTATTAAACATAATAAATCCAAATCGAACAATAATTTTCTGTGCCATCAGATTTTAAATTCAACTTAAACGCGATTCAATCTGTGAAAAGATTATTAGAATATTACTGCAATCGAACTCATATGGTGTTCGATTTAACTAAAACTCATTCAAATTCAATTTAATTATTAACTACACTAACTTTATATAAGGGTAAACTATAATGAACTTTCTTGAAATTTGACATAATCATTATAAACACCACTTTATTATTTGAAATTTTTTTAATACCCCATGATTTCAACGATCGTCTGATAAGTAACCTAAACCCGTTAGGTCTACATTCATTTCTTGTGGTGAATTGACTAAATTATCCTTGCGGACTATAAATTATAATTTTATTTATTTTTTAATTCTTTTTCTTTTGCATGGACTAAGTGAATAATTTCTTTTTTACAAAATTTCAAAATTTTGCATCCACCTCGTCTATTTTTTTTACAATGTTTTATTTTTATTAGACTAAAAAATACAACAACGACAAAGTTGACTATTTCCGCCCTCAATAGCCCATAGAGACTAGCAACTAAGAGCTAATGAGCTACCGAGCCTTATGCCTTCTTTTTAATAAAACTGGAGTTATGAAACCGGCCCAACAAGTCTATTCCTATTGATACCAACCATAGCCGTCTCAACTAGTATCAACAACAGTGTTTACGGTGCAACGAATAGGCAATTGGGACTGACCCTACTTTTCCTCAGACACTGATCGCTACTATTTTCTATGATCATTCAAGTGAAAAAAAAATGAAAAGTAAAAGGAAAGAGAATTTTTTTCAAATTATTTGGTATGATTGAAATATGTGCTATATGCAACACCTAACATTAAGATGATCACCTTGAAATGTTAACTGCCAATGAAGGTAGAACATGGATATCTAACCTAAAAGTAGACAAAGCCAAGTTGGGTACTAGGAATGTTAGGCTAGTGGGATAGGATCATTTATTTGTTTTTGCAATTGATAAAGCAGCACCACAAGTTGTGATGGAGGTGGGCTACTGTTAGGTACTTGAGCATCACAAAAAGAGAAGAGAATTCAAGCAAATAAAACAAGCAATCTTTTCTATACTCAATTTTAGATTTAAATTGATGATAAAAGTTTATTTAAACTCAATATATTAAGTATTAATAGCTGTCTAACAAATACTCCCTACAATGGGATGTATAAAGGGATATTTGTTATATACCCATTAATTTCAAGAGGGTATTTGTAATTTTTCAAATAATTAGGGAATACTTATAAGTATAGCAAATCTTAAGAAATTTCGGTGTAATTTACCTATACATATATATGTATATATATATCTCAAAATTGAATTTTGTTTTGATGGTTTAAGAAGAACGATAGCGACCAGCGTAGCAATTGTTAAAGAGCGGAGGTTATTCCAATAATATATCCATGCTTAGCGACAACGAATCAAGAAGTTGTAGATTTACAATATTTTTACAAGTATTCGAGCATAAATAGTTGATGGGTGGTCTTTTATTGTAACTCATCGTCAATGGTCACAATAGAAATCAATTTTGAACAACCACATACATAGGAGAGCTCTATAAACCACGTAATCTTGTATCATACCTTTTTATTTTTTTTTCTTTATATTTTCTGCGTATATTTACAATCTGACTAAACCAAACTACCTCTAACATAGCCAAGGAGCTCCCGTTGACTATGTAGTTTAGTTTCGACCATTAATTACTATCTAGAAAGTGAGTCCGTCACCACAACTCCAAATTATAAACTTCAAGATCGAACTACAAGAACTTTATCCGTAATCAGCTATTCATATCAAGCTCTGCTAGCTCCACACATCAAATCAAGAGCAGTCACACTTGTTCAAGTTCGACAACCGTTGAAACAAGCTTGAACAATGACACATCGCAGTCGACGTAAATCGTCTACAGCCCCACATATATTCATAATGAATGGTCAGAAGATGTTGCTAGTTTCAGTATGGACCAGTTAGTAATGTAAATTCACTCATCTCAACCATAGTGGAAGTCACTTTCACTTGAAGTTGAGAACCTACAAGCTGCAAAAATTGGAGAATCAAATTACAGGCAACTCTTGAAACCTTGTAGGAACAACCACAAGACAATCAAGATTTTTTCCTTAATTTGAGAATACACTAACTCATTTAAGTATAAATAGTGAACAAGTTCTTACAAATCTGTTGCATCCACGGGTAAAGAAGTAGCCCGATGAAGCGAATGTGGGAGCAATGGACCAGAATAGAAGTTCTTGGCCGTGCCCATCTGCAGTGGACCACAAGAATTGTATGCGGACTCATAATTGCAAACCTTTTGGTTAATAACTTTCTTGTCGGAATTCATGGGGGGAAACTTGGTAAAATCATTGCCGGATGCAAAAGATTTAGGCCCGGAATCATCCTTCTCTACTTCTGCAATGCTCGAGACTGATGAGAAGTTGTCGTTTTTGCATTCTTTGTTGTCAGAATTGAAATTTGAAGATTTTGATACTATGCCAAGTTGTTGATCCCTTAGTTGCCTCAACTGCATTTGATACTTGGCCTTGAGCCATCGTAGCTCCTGCCTTATCTCGTTTTCATAATCCTCTGCTAGAGTTGAGGGCTCTCCATTCGGAGAACCTTGAAGAACATTATATGCATTGTCCTCCTCGCTTCTTACAACATTGTCTTCCTTATCAATTATTAATCCTTCAAGGTTTTCATTGGCTTGGAGACTTGCTTCGCGGCCCTCAAATTGGTAGGTCTCTTCGAAGCGGCCATGTATAGCCCCACACCCGTGTTTGGAACATTGACGAACTTGCAAGTTCTTACCCGACTGGTGGGACGACAAATAACCTTCAAGAGAACCATCGGAAGCACAATTCTGACAGCAACTGCCGTTTTCGTGACTCGGGCTTTCCTCTAAGACAACCCCCATTCTCCAGTCTGGCACCAACGAGGCGATCTCAGTGTCTATCATTTCAGCAATCTTAGTCACATCTTGGTCCATTATGTCCAACTCAGCAACCATTTCCGTTGCGACACTCAGAGCCGTGTCAGTCTCGATATCAAACGGGAAATATATGTTTCTGACTCGACCTATGAAAATTGAAAAACAATTTAGAACCATATCCTTCATTATATTTTAACATTCAAACAAGAAAAATGTAAAGTTTTTCTACCTTCCTTGTCAGCGATTCTGAGTTTCAAGAAGATGTTGCCGTCTTCTCTCATTCTCCCTTTGATCGTCACATCGAAGTGTTCGGATTGCTCCTTGTCCTGACTCATGAACAAATCAATTTCATTTGCTTCATATTCGACCGAGCGGCAATCCAAGTCTTTTTCTTGTTCATAACCAAGAAAATTGGAATAGCCGTTGACTAGAGAACTGGTAGTGCTATGATGAGCACTTAGGAGACGCTGGGTCAAAATTGGACCGATTTCATCATAGTCTCTATGATAACTGAACGGCCTCAAATCATAAACATAATCATCGATTTGGAGGAAGGGGTCGTTGAGAAGCTCCCAAGCGGAAAGCCGGTCGGACACCGTTGCCAGACATTTCTCAACAAATAGCCGAACCTCAGGATCCTTAACCTTGTAAAGAGCATCTGGTTTCTATCCCTAGAACAAGACAAGAACACTTACATTAAGAAGGAATGAGGTTTCAAATTGGTAAGAGCAAATTTAAAGTTCGAGTCCTTACGGAGATGACTTTCTTATAAATTTGGGCAGGATGTGTGCATTCGCTGTATGGATACTCGAAAGTCACCATTTCCAAAATGCACATTCCGAATGAATAAATGTCCACTAATTCGTTGTATTCCTCTTCATACACCTCCGGAGCCATGAACTCCGGCGTTCCTGATTAATGCCCCCAAATTAAGTACCAATACAAACGAAATGGGGAGAAACATCATTTGGTTTCATTTTTTGGCTGTCCCTCATGTATGTCTGCTTATATTTTTGCAAAATGCATAGTTCATGTGTTTTAACTTATCGTTATTCATCTAATAATAGTACAAAGTACAAAACAAACATACTAAAAACTCCCAAAAACACTGAAGAGCTTATCTTGGTCTTTCGGTTCTATCTCCCCAAAACAAAGAAAAACGCCTTAAAATGAACCAAACAAAGTTCACATCTTACCAAACGAATTCAATTCCTGTTCTTGGGAATGTGGGACGACTCTATTTACCTAATTCAATTCGCGGCGAGGCCGATTTGGTTATTACGAACCAAATGCATCAATGACCAAATGACAACATTTCCATCTGCTTCAAAAATATAAAAGAACGATGCAAGACATCACCCTTCAACCATTACAAGCAAGGATGTTGATCAATCAACAAAGCAATGGCACCATTCGGGACTTATAAAATTTACCTACACATCGAGCGGCGTGGGATTTCCTAAGGATTGCAGCGAGGCCAAGGTCGCCAATCTTGACTTCGCCTTGGTTTCCATTGATAAAAATGTTGTCGCATTTGAGGTCGCGATGAATGATGGGAGGGTCATGGCTGTGGAGATAAAGAAGACCTTGCAAGATTTGTCTGCACCAATGTTTGATTGCTCTAATGTTGACCTTCTTATGTTTCAGCCTATACCTTAATGAAACGACGCGGGAAACACCATAAAATGACTACCAGGCGAATTGCAAGAATCTAGGACTAAATCAAGAACACCAAATGAGAGCACTTACTGTCTGAGAGTACCAGAAGTGAACATCTCTGTCACAAAATTGATGTTTCTGTTGGCAGTGTCTACCCAAGAAGTACAGAACTTCATAATGTTTCTGTGGTTTAAGGTTTTGAGCAAGTGAATTTCACAGTACAGCCTCTCAAGATCCTCAGGACTTTGTAAGAAATCATAGAGTTTCACCTGATTCCAGGCTACTTCAATACCTTCATACTCATCAAAAGCTCTGTAACTGCAACAAACACCCAAACAAACCTGGAAAATCAGTTTCTTACCATGAAAAATTAAGATACAGAAAAACATCATCAAATTTGCACAAGGCTAATGTAGGATACTAAGTACATACACTGTCTTAGAAGCCCCTTTTCCAAGAATCTCATTGTACTGCAATCAGACAAAAGGAAAACAAGAAATTAAGCAAAAAGAAACAACAAAACTCAAATCCATGGAAACTAATTTCTACTCTTCCCAAAAAATGGATTTGGGTAATAATAATTTTTAGAAAAAGAAGCATTAATTGGAAGCAAGAATGAATCAAAATGAAAACTAAAGTGAAACAACTTTTCCAAGAATCACATTTTACTGCAATCAGCAAAAAGTAAACAACAAAAATAAAACTCAACTCCATGAAATATATACGACTCTTGAGTGATAATAATTTTCTTCCAAAAAGAAAAAAAAACATTAATTGGAAGCAAAAATTATTATTATTATTTTTTTTGGGGGGGGGGGTTGTTAAAGCTGAAGAAACATACCCTTCCATATCTTCCAGTAGGATCAACTTCAACAAATTCAGAATCATCTGAATCAAGATCAACAGTACCACTCATTCCTTATATATCTTCCTTCTTCGCTCTCAACTTATGGGAGACAGAGAATGAAACCCCAATTCAAGAATCAATACAACAAATCCTCTCCGCTAAAATGGTAATAAAGCTCCAAGGAAAAAAAATAAATAAATCAAAGTTTCAAAAAATCCAGACCAAAAAAAAAAAGTCTCTCCCCTTTCTTGCTCTCTTCTTCACTTTCTATCTCCTCACGAGCTGCTAAACAAAAACCACACACACACACACAACACACACCGATTGACCCACAGTTTCACCTTTTTTTCTGGGCAAGAAGTATTGTGTGTGTGTGTGTGTGCGTATAAATGAAAATTATCAAAGGCAGGCAGACAGACAGGGCTGAAACAGCTTGGTAGAAGGGGACCAACACAGCAATAGCATTAGCATTAATGAATTATCTTTTGTAGTAATATATATATATATATATATGTGTGTGTGTGTGTGTGTGTGTGTGTGGCGTTCACGTTTTGCAGTGGCACCAAGTGGGCTGTCACAGATTATTACTACACAAAATTTGTGGATTTTCACGGAAAGTTGGGGGAAATGATTTTTGCAGCCCCCTCACACTGTCACTATGTGTGCTCTACGTTGTCAAGAATCACTCTGCCTTGATGCTTATTCTTATTATTTTTTTATAATAAAATATTATTGCATTATGATATTAATTTATTATTAAATCAGCAAATTATAATAATTATATATAAAGTGAGAGAAATATTCCTAATATGAAATTCAAATTTATCACTTTTACAATTGTAACATTATTGAATCTTGGCCCTCCCATTTGACCTGTGACTAAACAGTCCAAACTTGTAATTCTTTATAAATTATAACGAGCTCTCTCGAGATTTAATAAATTTTTTTTTTGTTGTTTAGAAAATTATTGATATCCTTTTTATTTGATAAAATATATAATTTTCTGTCGAATGTTTGAAATTGCCAACTTTGTACTAATTATATTTTTTAAAATAAAATTAAATAATTATAAAAAAAATCGAATGAGTTAGATTAAAATCTTGACCTAATAAAAATGATATTAATTTTGAAAATTAGCTATAATATCCATTTGTACATTGAATTACGAAATTGTAAATCCGAATATCCGAATTATCTTTTTTAAAATTAATTATTTTAATATCAATTCTCACATAATCAATTAAGCAATTATCGAACCAAATTAGACCTCAATAATAACCGTTACATCGGGCCTCATAGGTACTATAAGGGGCTATTTGCAAGACGTGATAAAGGTGGATTGGACCTTTAGTGTATACTCTTATCTATGATTTATTATAAAAAATGACGACTTTCCATGAGACCCTGAATAAGGTCTGATAACTTATTCATTTATCTATGATTTATTACAAGAAATGACAGTTTTCATCAGACCCTGAATAAGGCCTGATAACTTATCTTACTGTAGGATACAATAGTATAATTCGATCATATCCCATATTTGATCGAAGGTAAAAAAATTAAAAAAAAATATATTCATTAATTTATTCGATTCAACATTTTATCCAACCAAACTCTGTTAATCAACGATGGATTCAATTTTTTTTGACATAAATAAAATATTATTATTATTATTATTATTTATTTATTTTTTTTGGTTGGCAAGAATTATAGTATTATAGTGGCATATTTTATAAGAATCAATTTTTGTTGGACGCTATTAGTGATATGAGCATCTAAATTGTGATAATCGATTATAATACTCTATTTTAAAATAATAGTACTTTATTTAATATTCTATATTATATATACCAAATAATATATATATATATATATATATATATGATAATAATATTGATACTCGTCCCATATTGATTTTCAATGGGGAGTTTGCCCATTTTGAGTCACAATGTCACATCTTCGTATCAAGACGGTTTTTCATAACAAAGTTGTAAGATTTATGAAATCAGAATGAATAATACTTCAATTATCGAGCATCAATCCCATTATATATCGGATCAAATAATATATATATATAAAATAAAATATTATTTTAAAATAAGAAGATTCCAATTGAATATTCTTCCCTTTTCCTTAGGGACCACCACAGTAGATTGGCACCCACTCATATATATATATATATATATATATAAATTAGAGTGAAAAAAGACGGCAAGACCAAGTCCATTTCAATTATATGATTTTTTAAAATTTAAATTAGATTTAATTGAATTGAATCCATCGAGAAATAATTATAATTAGTTCTTTTAATGAATTCATTATAACAATTTATTATCATTTTAAATGAATCAATTATAATTAATTATGAATTTTATTAATTAGCAATCAATATACACTCATTACAAATATTAAAATGTATAGACAATCGAAGCTATTATTAAAGTAGACCAATTTCGACACGGAGGTGGGATCTGAACGCGACTCAACTTTGTGAATCAAGTTAGGCCTGATCGACATAACAATCAATATATCAATAATCAATATCGAGTAGAACAAAGATCAATAGCTACTATTAAAGTAGAACAACACCCGCCCGCACATTGGTGGGGTTCGAACTTATAATCCTACAATCATGGGGCCTCAACGTTACCAACTAAGTACATACTTCATTTGCAAAATATGATTCATTACTCCCCGTGATCGTATATCAATCATATACGTCTGTCATGTGATTAATTTCAAGCACGATCAGACCTAATTTTAGCTATAATTTTTTTTTCTTGAACGACACTCTTAAAGGGTGTTTTGCTGAACTTATAAGCTATTCAAAACATCTTATAATCGTTTGGCTAATTTTTTCTCGAAAAACTTATAAGATTTTAAAATAAGATGTTTTGAATCATATAAAATCTTTTAAAAAAGAAAAAGTTAACTTCATCCAATATTGTTATGCCAAACACTCCGACATCTTATTTATTCAAATATTTTTAAAAAATTATTTTGAAAAAAAGATTCAATATCTTTAAACATTTAAAATATCTTATAAAATGCAGAAGCTTACACGATATTCAAAATAAATTTAGCCAAACACCTCTTAATCAATTATACTAAATTTGATCTTTTTAAATATTAATTTAGGTAAAAAAAAATGCTGAAAAAATGTGGATTTCAAGAAGTCAAACATGAGATATGCAAAATCAAAAAATTTGAACACCACTTTAATATCAAAACCTACCCCACCACAAATTCTTTTCAAGTAATGAATAAATGATGAAGTTTGGTACTTTTACGTACAATATGGCATCATTAGTCCTTCTACGTTATTATCTTACTTTACATTATTAAATTATATAAGCGGTCTAAATAGTAAGGTATTTACTTTATATTACGGAGTCAGATTTTTAATTTAATAATCGGTTATTTAATTACTATTTGGGTTGAATAAATCAACCTACCTATTTAGGTGGGTAGAATTATTCAATCCGAATAACTCAAATAAACATAATATATTTAAGGGTTTTTTTATCGTACTTAAACTCTCTTCAGAAATACGAAATTATACTTCTTTCGAAGAAGTTCTAAAATTATACTACACTTCCTGCGGAAAATTCATTATTTATACATGACCCCTTTCGTTAGGGTTATCTGAACAAAAAATACTGACGTTAGCAAAGAAATTACATAAATTCTGTATTTTACCCCGCATTCAATATTTTTATATATGTAATAATTTTATACTTATAAGGAAAAAAATGTAATAATATCGATCTTACTCTACACACATATATATATTATACTTAAATGAGGGGCAAAATTAAAAATTTATGTATTTTTTTTTCTAACATCAGCATATTTGTCTAAACCCTAACAGAAGAAGGTCGGATGTAAACGGAGAATTTTTATAGGCAAAGTAACAGTAATTTCTAAACTTTTCTTGGAGAAGTGTAATTTTGCATTTTCATAAAGGATCCAAGCGTAATTATCCCTATAATCAATACAGGGCCTTTTGTTTCTTCTTCTTATTATTATATCACACAAATAACTCATATCCTGACAAAGTAAATGGGATCTTAATGTTTAATTAATCCAGCTAGTTAGGAACTAAATATATAATTTAATTAATTAGACATAGGTTTGACTGTAGAGTAAGGTATGATAAGTCACTTGTAACATGCAAATTTTTACTTCTACAGGAATGGACCTAACCATTATCTTTGAATATTGATCATGACATGTTATCTATAATTTATTGATGGTTTGAAGAAATATTTTATGCAGCATTGGATAAGTACATGATACTGATGTAGATTTTAACATTTGTTGGACATGTTATCTAATATATTTACATAATTAAAATAGAAAATTTTGGCACAAAAATGACATGACGAGAATACGGTATCGACAGAGCTGGTGTTGTATTCGACATATTCTGGACATAGTAACTTTTCTCTCCTCAAATAAATTTAAAGGATAATTATACCATTATTTTCAGTTGTTTGATGTAATCGTACGTGAATTTGATGTGGTTTGAAAAATTATATTTAGTACTCCTGAAGTTTGTTTGCGTCTAATAAATAGTTCATCCGTTAGTCGAAATTCATTAAATTTGCTAATATTAGCAAAAAAGAAAAACTGAATTAAAATTCATATTTGCCCTCGATTAATTTATTATGACTTATTGCAGGTCAGATAAATTTTTTTCTGACCAAACTACCCTTATACTATTTCACATGCTAATGACTGTGACAATGCGTGTCTTCATCCTTAAAAAGAGTCTAGATAAATACAAAAAGTATCTCTTTAATTATTAAAATTTATGTTATTTTTTTCTCTGGAAGAGTATTGATATGAGCCTAGTTTGAACTGATTTTAGATCCACTCGATATCCAACCCAAACCTACTTAATATAGGATATTTTAAATTTTAATTCAATATAAAACTAATTTAAATTGGATTGGATCAAACCTGTAAATTGAACTTATTTTTTGGGTAAAATGCAGATACCCTCAACATGGGGTCATTCGCTCTTTGTCCCCCAATTTCTTTTTCCACTTTTTTCACCCTATCTTTTAATTTTATTGTACTTTGTATTTTTAATGAAATAATAACGGAATATTCCATCCGTGTGTTTCACATGCTTAAGGGTGATTTGAGATCGGGTATTGTAAGGGTTAAAAGCAGATACTCTTCCAAAGTATGGGTTCATTTGGCACTTTGCCCCCCAATTTTTTTGAGAAAAAACCAAATAAGTTCATAAAATAGGGGGGAAAAAAGGACCTGATTTGAAAATAAACAGCTTCACGTTACAAGTCAAAAGAATAAAAAAAAAGGCCATGAACTTTCTACAACATCAGGAGTGTGAAACCCTTAAACCGAACAAAATAATGTTAAATCTCAATTCACAATTAAAAACTTTAATATAACCACAAAATCAACACAACATTACAAAGTTTGTTATAAACTTAGATGAGAAAACAAGAAAAACTCATCGACCTAAATGAAGAAATTGAACTCTAACATCCCAAATGAGAAAATGGTGAAATTCACAACAATACCAAATATACTCATATTGTATAAAACGAAGCAAAATCAAACTAAAAGAAAGAAAAAATCGTGTGTATTTTTATCGACGCCACCATCAAGCCTAAGTATATTTCAGCCGGTGTCAATATTAAATTTGACTTGTAATATGAAGTTGTTTATTTGCTTTTCTAGACTTTTCTCTCTTTTTTTTCCAACTTTTTTAATTTATTTTGTTTTTTCTTTTATAAAAAATTTGGGGGAAAAGTACAAATGATCCATGCGTTAGGAGGGTGTCTGCGAATAACCCATATAATTTTATCAAACTCAAAAATCACCATCAGAGGCTTGAACAGACGCCAATGGAATATCCCGTTATTATTCACCGAAAAAGGTAAAAGTACAATAAAATTAAAAAATTAGATAGAAAAGTATAAAAAAAAAATGAGCAGCAAAGTGCAAATGACCACATACACTAACCCGTATCTACATTTTACCCTATTTGATTTAGCGTACATTTTACATCAAAATTTTTTAATTATTAATATATTAATTATCAGTATTAAACATTTATATAACTAACTACCAACCGTTAAATTAAATTCAAACCAATCTTAGCCACCGATTTTGGTTCAGTGAAATTTGCAAACAACATTAGACATGAGTTATTGAATTCACACGACAGCATACGATCATCCACGACGGTGCAAGACATAAACACTTATTGCCCTTGTCCGTTTAGGTCTTGTGAAAAACTCCTAGGAAGGGCTACGTTTAGGTGTACCAAACTACATTTAATTTTCTTGTCTTAAAATACTGTCGATCTATAATTATTGACACGTGGTTTCTGTGTACATATATATAATAAATAATATTTTTATATTTAAAATATATTATGAGTAAAGGACTATATTAAAAATTCCGTAAAATAAAGAATTAAATATGTTTTATTTTTTCAATTTGTGAACATATTAAAAATTCGGTACAGTAGACGACTAAAACTTACATTTTCGTAATTATTATATGAGATCTTTTTTATACTTAATTCGGATAACGACCATGGATGTAAATATATCGAGCCCAGTCAAGCACTTAGCACATTATTCGTTAAGTTTGTTGGAATTATGATCGAGCTTTCTCTGATTATTTATCGAATCGAGCTTGAATGAGTTTTAATTGAATCAAACATGAGTCAAACTTAAATAGTGTGACATTTTCAAGCATATTTTATTATTTATTTCATTAATCAAATCGATCGAATTCGAACATATAACATTGCAAACTTTTCGAACGGAAAATATTTTTCACGTTTTTGGTTTGTTAAATTGAGTGGATCGAACTCAAACCAATGTTTATCAATTGATTTCAGGTAAGTATCGACTGATTTGATTTATTTTAAATTAGATGGTGTTTGGAGTGAGCTTATAGTTAAGGTATATTTTAAAACATCATATATATATATATATAAGATGTTTGATGGTTTTTGAAAATGTTATAAAGTATTTTAGTATTTTAAAAAAAAAAAGATGTTTAAGAGGTTGTAAGATGTTACAAAATATTTAGTGTATATATATTAAAAAAAATTAAATTAAAAAAATAAGATGTTAGAAGTTTTACGCACTTTTGAAACTTTTAACTTTTAAGTTCTTAAGAAACTATATTAAAATTAATTATAAATTTACTATTACTAACATTTTATAAATTTTACTATTTTATTTTATTCAAACATTTTAACAACGTACTTTTAAAATAAATTTGATATCTTATAAGTTTTAAAAGTATTTTATAAGAAGCTAAATAAATATAGTTATATGCCTTCTAAATTTTCACATCATTAGCCTAAATCATATGAAATTTATTGAACTTTCACCATGATTATAGGGTTTAAATGCATTTTTTATTTCGTAACTCAGACTATTTTGTGTTTTCATTCTTTAACTTTTTAGGATAGTATTATGATCCTGCATTCTTTTAATTTTTATAATTTTGATCCTCTTTTTGAGTAGGTTTATCCTTCTCGTTGCAAAACTACATGTTCATCTCATATGATCTTTTAAAATTGAGACTATTGTTCTTATTGGCTCATTTATGCCAGTATTTTTGTTCTTTAATCTTTTAGGGTAATACTTGGTCCTACATCTTTTTAATTTTCACAATTTCAGTCATTTTTTTTGCCAGACTTCACCCTTCTAGTCCGTGAAAGTCAAATTCGGCAAGGAAAGGACTGAAATAAAAATTGAAAGAATGCAAGACCAGAATATTATCTTAAAAAGATAAAAATATAAAATGACCTAAGTTACGACATAAAAAGTGCATTTAGCTCTGCTTATAGATTATGCATAAATCAATCAGTTGTTTATTTTTATAATATAATTATTTTTCATATAATGATTCATGTTAGACATATACAGGCGAACAACACGAAATTTTTGTTGTTTCAGTATGATATGGCTTGTGATGTGATTGTAATCATTGTCATATCTCTCATAATGATGGTTAAGATACTTAAGTTCCTACTTGAATATACAAATTTGAACCTTGTTGATAATGTAGAACAACGATTATCTTACGAGTTTTTTAATTGAATATCATGAGTTCGAATCTCATCGAGTACATCGAATTTTTCATTTTATATACTGTGTATTGCAGACTCGTGGTAGTAAAATTATAATACTTGGTTCAATTGAAACTCATTAAAAATGTAGAGCTCGAGAATTTATACGGGTGTATTATAAACTACTAGCATTGACTGATTTATAATAGTTGATTCATTATAATTGACTTTAACCCTTTGCCGTCCTTTACATTGGATGATAGGATAAATGTGGAATGTATTAACATATGATTTACATTGGTAAGACTACACTGGTCAAATTGCATAATATCCCAACGAATTTTAGTCTGATGAATATTTTGTGACTGTTAGATCTGTGTAATTTACTTGAATAAGTATTCAAGTGGATTATGATTCAATTTTTTGTAAATACGATCCACCTGAGTTTGGATTAGCATTGATTAATGAGTTTAATAGGTTCTGAACCATGTCCAAAATGCTATACCGATTAAATTTGCTTACACAATATGCGAAGCAGAGCATGTAAGATCATAAGGACAAAGACTCGATAATATAGTCATTTAATGCTTAAATCAGTAAGATTATAAGGGTAAAGAGTGAACTCGTAAGAAATAATAGGGTAGCTAATATGTACCTGGGGCATGAAGGGCATTACTACTTATGAATATGACTGAAGTATACGATTATACATGGATCATTGATGCAGAATTGATCATATGACGATCACGATAACTCTGCACATACTTGAGTTCAAATTGATTTAGGGTTAGATCAGTACAACCCCAATAAAAAAAACACTGATCTCGGGCCATTTTAAGCATTAAATTGGAGGCATATATATCATTTTGGAGTACTTTGTGTATGGTTCCCATATCAATGATCATATTAAAACTTAAAATATTAATGCTATCATATAGGGAAAAGTATTATTTTAGTCCGCTAAATATGCCTAATTTTAATTTTAGTCGGATAACTATGTCCATTTTTGTTTTGGTCCAGTAACTTATGAAATTGCTTACATTTAGTCCTTTGGCAGATTTTCGGACAATTTTATCCCTATGAGTGCATATGGACTAAAACTGCCTTTCAAAAGTTTCATAGGGGTAAAACTGTTCGAAAATCTGACAGATGACTAAAAGTAAGCAATTTCGTAAGTTACTGGACCTAAAAAAAAATGGACATAGTTATTGGACTAAAATTAAAATTAGGCATACTTAACGGACTAAAATAATAGTTTTCTAATATTTCATATTTTACTTGAGTAGCTAGAGATGAAAAAGGAAGAAACATTAAAGGAATCTTTGTGTGTGTACATGTTGACACATACACTTGAAACATGCACATGCAAGCTCACATGGGCACACATGAGCCCGAAAGAGACTCTTCAGTCAGTACATGGATGGTTTTGTACACCATTGTGACGTTTAACTTATCTTCTTTACTCCATGCTACTCTTTCTTCTTCCATAGCCAATTCTGTGCACCTTGAAATAAATTGATTGAGTTGAGGTAATTTTTCCTCAAGAAATGAGAGATTTTGGGCTGGAAATTAGGTTTTCTCACCCTCCACTTCCATTATAATAAAGAAAATGGATAATTGTATAGTTTGTTTTTTTTTTTTTTTTTAAGTTTGGTGTAATTATACGTAGAGTCCACGTGAATTAAAAAATTACATTTAATAATCCTAATATTTATTTTTGTATAACAAATAGATTTACTGTTATTCAAAATTATCCAATTTGTCGATATTAGTAAAAAAGTTGAATGAAAATTCATATTTACTCCCAACTGACTTATTACTCACTTATTATAAGTTAAATAAATTTTTTTTGACCAAAATACCCTTTAAGGGGGAAGATATACCTCCTCACATGCACTATCTCATGAAGATGTATAAAGGTAGTATGGTTAAAAAAGATTTATTTAACCTGCAATAAGTTAGTAATAAGTTAATCGGTGGTAAATATAGATTTTCATTCAATTTTTTTTTTTTACGAATAACAACAAATTCGATGATTTTTAACTAACATAGGGGTCTAATTGATATACAAAACAAACTTCAGGAGTATTAGCTATAATTCAAACAACAGAGGTTTTATGTATAATTACACCAAAATTCAGGAAAGGATAGTATAATTATCTCTAAAAATATAAAATAAATTGACTAATCTTTAAAAAAAAAAAGTCTTAGGGTTTAAATGAATTTATAAATTTATCAAAACATCTTATAATCATATTAAAAAGTATTTGATAAAAGATAAGAAAAACTTATAAGACCAAAAAAACAAAACATTATCAACTTATTAGCTTTCTTTAAAAGAACAATAAGGAGTTCCCGATTTAGAGGATGTTTGGGGAATTACTTATTTATGAGATCTTATATGCTAATGTATCTTATAAAATATTTTTTGAGCTTTCTGTATGTTATATCTTATTTTTAAAATGAGCTATTGAAGTGTTCGAATAGAAATAGATCATAGACCTTATATTATGCTCGATAGAATTATAATTAATTTGAAGGAAATTGAACTAACTTGTTAAGATTTTGATAAGTTGAGAATTTCTTACTTTTTCTTGAAGAACTATATAAGCACCTAATATTTTATTTTCGGTGCTTGCGAAGCTATTCTTTTAAAGAACGGGCTCCCATGAGGTTAGCTATATTACAAATACCCCATTGTTGTTTAAAAAATTATAAATACGCCATCTAAAAAATACCCCTTACAACAGTCTATTACAAGAGGTATTTGTTAGACGATCATTGATTTTAGAGGATATATTTAATCTGTCAACCAACGAATACTTATAATTATGATAAATTTCAGAAGACCCGTTGTAATTTACCATTTGAAAATATATACAAAATTATTATTCATAATTCAAAAGGGTATTTTGATCAATTCACTATAAAAATTAGATTAACATAATGTTGGATAATAGTGAATGAAAAATTAAATAATAAATTTATTTATTTTGATCATATTAAGTCTTAGCAAATGATTGGTTATGGCGTACAACGCATAACAAGCTGATGACACATGGATGATGATCGATGACGCCCAATCATCATCTAATCATTTTCAGTTTAACCGAATAGTTGTGCCCTGTGGTTACAATGATGTGTCTATTAAGCAAACCCTTTGAATGAAGTGATGCGTCCATTTGAGTGAAGTTGTATGTCCTGTTAGTGAAAAGATTATAACCTTTCGAAGGCATCTTTTCTGATTGGACATGTCCATTCAATGATACCTTTCCAACTTCTATAAATAGATCCTCCCATTTCATTTCATTCATTTTTCAATTTATTCGATAGCATTTTCAAGCAATAAAAGCATTTTGCAAGTATAGTTTTAGTAAGAGAGTTCCAAAATATTTTTTGGTTCGTTGTTCTCAAAGTTTGTAGTGCTACTATTTTGAAATTTTAAGTCATTGTATCTCAAAAGAAAAATTGCCATTTCCATTAGCACCAGAGTGGAGCAACAATTGTCTTAAAGAAAAAGAGTCAAACTCTTGCCTCGACTCTATAATACACAAATCTCGCATATCCCTTATTTCTACCTAAAAGTTTAAGAGAATTATTTGTTTTGTGTATCATAATACCTGGCTCCTGCTTCGTTAGCCATCTTCATACCTACCACAAGTGCTTCATATTCAGCTTCATTATTGGAGGCCTTGAACCCGAATTTGATAGCAAATTCTAGATCTTCCCTATGATGTAAAGTGATGACTATGCCTACACCACTGCCTTCGGTCATGGATGATCCATCCACATGCAGTGACCACTTTTCGGCATTAGAGGTGTCCTCTATAGGTGCTCCCGCCATTTTGGAGACGAAGCCAGGAAAAGCCTGAGCTTTGATAGTTGTTCGTGGTAGGTATGATATATTGTATTCACTTAATTCTACCGCCCATTTCACTAATTGTCCGGAAGTATCGAGCTTGCCCACACCTTGCTTTAATGGTAAGTTTGTCTTCACCCTGATAGGGTGTGTGAGAAAATAAGGTCGCAATCTTCTAGTTGTGATAACTATGCTAGAGTCATTTTCTTGATAGGAAGCATCCCCATGCTCCATTGAGTGTCTTGCTAACATTAAGGAGAGTGAAATCATGCCTTGTGGATGTACTACTTCGCTTGCGAAGCCGTAAAGAAGGTGTTCACCTTTTCTAGAGGGATGTCCCCCAACTAATAAGCTTCCCAAATAACATGTTTGTCGAACTCCCTGAATTTATGGAAATGCGCTCTACTTCATAGTTGGCCAATAATGCTGAGATGCTCAAAGCGTCATTGTGAGAGTTTTTAGATCCTGATCGTTCTGCTCGTCCGAACTGGATGAGGGGGGTGTTCTCCATCGCCTCCACATCTAGTGTCTCATTCCAGGTTATATCATGCGCCCCCCTTATGCATTTCTGGAGTGGTGGGAATCGCCTCCATTTGGTCCTCCCGCTAATTTACAATTTCACAAGTGCCATTGTATTCAGTGATGGCCGGGGTGCGACAATTTGCTGAGAGTTCATCCGCATCACCGTGTCTGTGAAAGGGACACCTTGCTGCTCCTCCTTGGCGGGCCCTGCAATCTGGTACTGGATATCTTGGAAGGCTTTCTATAAGCATTTCAAATGCGAAAGCCACTGTGAAGGGATCTCCTGGTGAGCTGTTGGGGGATGTCCTCGTCTTCCTACCACTGATGGTGCGAGAATAGGAATACCTTCCTCAGCGTCTTCTTTTGGGGCGTCCACATCAGATGGGGTGACTGTAGGAGCAGGGATCAATTCTTCCACCTGCTCTTGGATGGATGCCAAGACTATTTGTTGGATGGTTCCTAGGAGGGTTGAAGATAACTCTCCCGAGGAGGTATTAGAGGAGGTGCTACGTCAAGGGGAATCAACCACGGGATCTGCAAATATAGAGGTGGTGGAACTAGTGCCAAGGGTGCCGAGACTGGCGCGCCACCAGTATGGGTCTAGGGATGTCCCCGCAACAACTTGTAGAGCCTGGGTATTACCAGGTTTTCCACAACCTTTTGCTTGCTCGCAGCGTTGCTAGGAGTTTCCATTAGGACTCACGTTTATAACTCCGTGTCTCCCACAGACAGCGCCAATTGATACGTGCGGAAATAATACGGGTCCAACAAGCTTGGGCTTTTGTCTTGGATTTGAATAAGCAAATAGAGAGACTTGGGGCACAAGACCTGCAAAACGATATATTAACACTCCGACGCCCAAGTTAGTACTAGATTCGAAATAAAATAATCACCAAAAATAAATAAAATGAAAATTGATCGAATTTTTGGAAGAAATCCATGCTAAGATTGCAGTTAGAATGCTAGATAGAAGTTGAAAGCAATATTCAAGTAGTTTGGAAGGCGACCCCAGCCTGGGGATTAAACATGTATTTAAAAGGGGTGTCCCCCTGCGATGGGGGTCTTCACGCCTTCCTAACTTTCGGAAAAAGAGAATGAAGGTTGTTTGGATAAGCCTTAATTTGCTTTTATCTTCCGTTAGGTTTTCTTTTGAAGATCTATTTTCGAGTTGGGGGAGATCCCTCATCAGCTAGGACTCATAGCTGCTAGGGAGTCCCAGCCGTCAAGAAGTGCAAGGCTTTGGGGAGACCTATCTGGAACTATGTCCTCCATGATGGCGAAGAGGTACATTCGGCAAACCAGGCGTCTGCCACTTGGGAGACGTTTACGCGTGGACCTTTGGCCAATTATCTCCTGTTGGGCCATATTCTTAGGCTAAACTGTGGCTATTTTGGAATCCTGCTCCCTTTGTGGGTCGTTAGGTTGATGGGGTAGGCCCTAAACTTTTTTTATTCTTCCTTGTGTTGGGCTTCTTTGGGCCATATGTATCAATTTAATTTTGGATAGATAAAATGCAAAAACAAAATCACTCAAAATAAGCAAAAAAATGCCCAAGTCAATATAACATATGAGGGCATTTTAGAAAAAAAATACCCAAAAATAAAGTTAAAAGTAGCTAAAAAAATCCCAAAACTCACAAGGAGAACATTTAATACACCTTCCATTAATTACTAACAGAATGGATGTTTTGCTGAGTTTTACAAAACACAAGGAAAGTTTTAGCCTATTCTCGAAACACGAATTTTTAGGTACTTAACAAAGCATAGGAGGCTAGATAAAATGTATTTTATCCCATTTTTTTTGTCCCAAATGCTACAATATAAACTGTTTGAATAAAAGTACAACAACCCCTATCATTTTGGACAAAAAATGTAATTTTCCCTAATATTCCTCCAAGGCGCCCATTGTTAGGAGCATCTATCCCAATTTGTTCGTTCTGACACTGCTTAAGCAAAACGCTGCCGTAACAGTACCCGACCGACACTATTGCATTCCCTTCATTTATTCTTCACACTCTCAAAATCTGCATTTGCCGGAAAAAGAGAGAACAAAAGAACAAAAACTGAAAAATGGAAAATAAATCGCACAATGAGCTGCGGCGACGAACGACGATCGAATAGACGCCGCCCGTCCCCCCGGCGCCCAGCCTCCGCGCTGTCGTTCATGTTCTCGTCTCCTCCAATCGATTCCACGTCTTAGTTTGTGCTCCTGCTCACTCGATTAATGTATGTATATAATCATAGAGCCGCATCATGTAGATGCATCAATGTGAGTAATTTTGGGTGAATATTAGTCCCGTAGCATTCTGGATCTCTTTGCTATGTTTGTTTTGTAGATTGATGTATGAAAAGGCAGTTTTTGCGTGTATGCAAACCGTGCATTTTCATGTATTATTGCTGTTAAGAGCTTTGTGAATATCAGCTAATCTCGAAAGGGTTTAATTAATGCAATTTAACTCTAAATGATTTTGCAAACGAGCAAATTATCCCCTTATAAAAAAAATTAACAATTTATCTCCCTGTGTTAATTAAAATGAAACAATTTATCCCCTTATCTAAGAAGGTAAATTGCTTCATTTTAAAAGAACAAATAGTAAGTAAATTGTTATATTTTAAAAAAACACAGGAAGGTGAATTACTAATTTTATTTTCTAGTGAAAACTTTGCGTATTTTTCTTATTTTTTGTAGTTATCTCTTTGAGCCTAATATTTTACTGAAGCATTGTTACCATGCTTTACAAAATAGTAAATTTTAATAGTGTATTTTACAGAGATTTGTATTTTAGGTACCTTATTTTTATTTTAACCACTAACCTTTGTAATAGTATCAGTTTTGGTTCTAGTTTTTTTCCCCCTAGCAGAAATAGTACCGTTATTATTCATTGATCAGTCCCAACATGATTTCAAGATAAAATTAAATCTTCATAAATCCACATCTTGTTTTGACCGTCTTGCTATCGGATATTTCAAGTCCTTAATTTTACGAACTTCCTCCAACCACACAATCGCAATATATGGTTCGCGGGTACTTGACTTATTCAACAAACAACACAACCTTATTTTCTTTTCTACTTTAAGGCGTAAACTACTTCAAAAGAGAGACTTAACAAAATTATTGATAAACAAGTTGAATAGAAACCTCAAATTTTATTGAAGAAAATACGTACATAGACATTCTATCCTTTTTTTGGAGGAGATAACTATTTAGCCTCTCATAGATAAGAGGTTTTGACTCGTTGGGCAAATTCCCATATACCAAAAATTATACTACTCAGGAAACTTAAAAGACTCAATTCTCTATTTGCTAAAGAGTTGGAAAATTTTTTCGATGATCTTTAATTTGTTTCCTAGCTATTTATTTATAATGGTTTGCAAACTTGAAATTTGACTTTAACTTATTTTTGACGATGAGATTGCATTCGTCATTCACATTGGTTATGCTTTTCATCTAAGGCCATTGTGACTTGTCGACCACTGCTTTTTAGAACTGTGGGTGGACATAGACGAGGTAACTAGGACTCATTGAAACTTATCAATGAACTATACCTGAATAATTTCAGATAACTTTTGTTGGTATTGTTCACGAATTGTGCATGAAAGATATCGAAAAATCAAAATCTGAAGTATGAAATACAAAAGTTGAACCATTAAAAGAACCTTTCTATCTTATGTACAGTGTCGATGCTGGGAAAATTACAATTTACATCCACAACTTAATTTTTTTTGTGATTTTGATTCCACTATTTTAGTATTCACCAGATTTAGTCTAATAAATCACAAAAATTTATAATTTTATTCTAGACCACAAATTTTATTAAATATTTAATGAAGAGAACACATAATTTGCACGTGCTCTGTTAAATAACTGACAATGATTTAAGGGAGAGTCCACGGGTTTCTTTAAATATTCAACAGAATTAATGAGTGAAACTATAATTGTAATTTGTGACTTATAATTCTAAATTTGATGAATGCTAAAACAATGAAACAATTTTTTTTTTTTTTGAACAAAATCAAAATTATCATTGCTGCATATTAAGACTTATAATGGGGAAGTAATGCATCTTACAAAAGTTTGATGCAAGTCACAGTCCAAAAGTGTATAAAAAAAAGGGGACATGTATAAAAAATATCTAGACAAAATGAATTATCTGCAGCTCTCTTTGCTCAACTATTTTGTTTGTTAGGGAAATATAGTATATATATTTATATTAAGTAATTTTCTTTGTTAAGGGTTTTTTTTACATTTTAAATAGTAATTACAAATTTAATGAATAATTAAATGGACTATAGTATTGTCTCCAAAATGATCTTATATTTGGATTGAAAAAAGATAATATATAAAAAAATATTTGGACTGGAAACTGCTTTAGAACCCACCTTAAAGGGCACACGGAGATTACTTGATACAAACTTAAGCTAATATAACTACAAAGTTCAGAAATCATGGTGCCTAGTCACTTTAATTTCATTGTACTTCTCCCTAATTCATTCCTCACTTTAATATAAGTAAATTTTTACTTATATTATATCATATTCATAATTGCGATCATAACACACCTATATCACATTTCTATTAATAATTTCAACTGTAGATTTTCAATTTTTAAAAGCCATAAAACAGTGAACAAGCACTAAAATTAAATAGCATCAAAGACATACAAAAACAACAAGCAAAAACATATAGGCAAGATTAATCTAAATAATGCTCCAACAACACAAAAGTATGAAAAAATAACTGAGAAGTACCTTTTTGAAGTGAAAATGGAAATAATAGGTATATCGTAGAAGACTACGGGAGTGGAAAGGAAAAATAGAATGCAAGAGATGGTGGATGACTTGAACACTATTCCATGAACGAAAACTCTTAAACGTCAAAGTTAGCTCAAACACTACACCCACATACACACGCTATAACCATTATGAACTATGAAAACTTGAATGTAGTGTTTCTATCACACTCTATATGGTATATATAGAGAGACAAAAGTTACAGATTGTTGTAGATTTAAACATGTTCTCACTGTACAATGTGTGAATCAACAGAAACCTCAGGAAAAAGTGAAAATCGTACAATAGTTCACTGAAAAAAAATCACTGTGCACCATGTGAAAGAACAGAGAAATCAGGAAAAATTCATTGCAGACAATAATATTATTGAAGAAAATACTATTGAACAGTACATACTTTTCAGTATACTACATCCAAACCCAACTCTCAAATCTTCAAAAAATTCAGAAATAAAAAATTTAATAAAAGAAAGTGTGGAATTAAATAAAAAGAACAAGAAATTTTTAGTAATTGTTACAGACCCAAATCCGCCTTTTTGCTTGATTGACGCGGTGTGTGGAACGGGGACTAGGCAGGGCGTGAGATACAGATTCCAACAGCTGGCGACACACCTTTGACGTGAATGGCGAGTGGTGGTGGAGTCCAACGGAGTTTGTGGCGAGTTCATCCTAACAACGTCGTGGTGGGAGGAAACAGGTGATGGCGGCGCTGGGGCTGCTGTTGGTGGAGTTCATCTAATGACGCCGTGGTGGGAGTTTGACGCGGTGATGGTGGCGCTGGGGCTGTGCTCGGTTCAGATCGACGAAGCAATGGGTGAGGAGAGAAGGGTTCAACTCGTCGATGAGAGAGGGGAATTACAATGATTCAGATTTCTGTTTTTAAAAAAATAGTTTTAGCAGGTGAATTTAGAGATTTGTACAATTGAGCTATGGGCCTATAAATTTTAAAAAAACAAAAATAGCTTAGCACATCAATTTGTATTTTTACACCCAATCAAGGTGTAAAAATCAAAATCAAACATTGATATTATTTTGGCCCATCTCGAGAATGCACTGAAATGTAAATTCAAATACAGTGTTAGAGTTGTTAATATCAAGGCCCCCTTCCTCTTTGAGAGTGCAAACCGATTTCCACTTCACTCAACTAAATTTTCTTTGATCCGGTTTGGCTTTTGATAGGAATTTTTCCATAAGGTTATCTGATTTGTTTAGTATCCATTTCGGTGTCTTGAAGATTGACATGTAATACATTGTCGTATTATTAAGCACATATCTAATAAGAAATTTTCTACCAGCATATGAAAGGCATTTATTATACCATAACGCAGTCTTATTTTCAGTTTTGTTATGATCTCATAAAACATTTCCTTAGAAAATTTTAGAAGAACAAAAAGGAAGATCTAAATATTTGTTGTTAATGTTTTGAGTGCACAAATTAAGTTGTCGAGAAATAATACGTTTACTACGATCTGGTGTAAATGGTGAAAAAAGAGCAGTAGATTTTCCCCAACTAATAATTTGTCCTGATATCTTGCTAAATTCTTCCATAATAATTTTCAGACATGAAATTGTTCTCCGATTTCCTTGCAAGAACATTAAGCAATCATCAGCGAATGTAAGGATTGGTAAGGGGGGACTATTATTTGAAGGTTTCATTCCATCTAATTTTATTGTCAAACGCTTCCTCGAGAATTTTATTTATAAATGGTTCAAAGCAAAGAATGAATAGATATGGAGATAAGGGACCCCTGACGGATTCCTCTTCTTTTTAAAATAATATTAGTCCCATTAAAATAATCTGGTAAAATTCCATTGTTAAATCAAGAAAACTGAAATTAGTGGGATTAAGAAGATTTTGAAGGTTGTCCACTAATATGTTATTAGTATCAATTGGATCAGTGATCCATTCATTGGATTCATTTTTAAGACCCATTTGATTCCTTGTTTACAAGAGTATGGATGGCTTCATACTTTATTCTAATTGGTGCATATAAGTCACAGATTTGTAGGAGAAGACTTTAAGTGGGATGGGTCCGTACATGAATTTAGCCTTAATCTTCCTTTCAGACAAAATCTTTGCAAGTGGGAGTATTTCTCAGAGCTTGTCCAAACTCCTTACCATAGCTCATTGATACGTTTGGATTTGTATTTTGAGGTAATTTAAAATATTTTAAAATAAATGGTGTAGGTGTGATCGATGTTGGAATTTGGGAGACAAAAATCACTGTTCATTGTCAAATCATGTATATTTATATATAAATATGTATATATATAAATATTTTAATGTTGTAATTTTTTAGAGACAAAAATTGTTGTTTATTGTCAAATCATATCTGTTTTATATTATGTATATATATATATTGTATATAGAAAGTTGAAAAACAAAAAAACACGCAGATAAGATGTAAAGACACAAATCCAAACACAGCCCATGTCTCTCTTGATAGTGCTCCTCATGGTTGTGCTGTTGTTTTAGTATTTTTCTTCTAATGTGATTATGATTTTGATTAAGGGATGAGATGGAAATTTATTCTCGGCACAACAATTCACCAAGTAAAATTACGCTTTAGAGAGAGTGTATGGTGTATTGTTAAATCAATAAATAGTAATTTGCTGTAAAAAATAATATTTTGGGTATTTTATAGCGGTGTTGGAAATTATGTAGTGTGATAGGGTGCATATATTTATTGTATAAATATAAAATTACTTTTTTGTGCTTATAAATAAATGTGTATCACCAACATATACATCATATTCTATCTTATTTTATTAAGCTCATATCAATAACGGCTTCATTACACTTTTGTGGTACTAGTGATTACCTAATTGGGGTCAAAATACACAAACACCCTTATTTTTTGTGAAAAAATATATAAATTTTTTGAGGTTATAATTGTAATTATAACCACACCCCCTATTTAGATGCAAAGTTTACACAACCACCGTCTGAAAAAAAATTACACTAACACCTTTTAAGGGGCGTAGTTATAATTTTACAAAAGAAAAAAACGTGTTTGTATTTTTTGACTTAAACTTAGGAGGTGTCAATATAATTTACCTTGATCAAGATTAGTAGAGTCGCGCGCACTAGATATATAAAATATCAACATATAATTTTGTCTTTAGAAAATGATGGAAAACTAATTTAAAAATATAGAACAAATAAGCACATTTATAAGACAAGAAGAGAGACGAAGAGAAAAATGCTTAGAAGCATTCTTTTTCCATGAAAAAAAAGTAATTACTTTAGGGTTTGAAAATGAACGATAGACACTCACTTGAATTAGAATAAGGATTCCTAACCAATTAAATACTACGAATATAAGGTTTTTTTTTTTTTTTTTTGAGTAAATAACAACGAGCTCTTTTGAAATTAAATATAATTATAAATATTTTCTCATTGTTTGAAAAATTAACAATATCTCCTGATATTTTCTGAAATTATGTAGTTTTTGGATAGAAAACTGGAAATGTCTACTTTGCCCTTGTTTTCTTTAAAAAAAATGTAACAAATATTTTAAAAAACTAACGAGGTGAAATTTTCTTCTTGCCCTTCTACTCCATTAAAAAAATTTAATAAATAAGTAAAATCATAATTTATATTTTGTAAGGGTATTTTGGTTCTTTCGCCACAAGAAATAGATGAAAACTTAACGAAAACTAATAGATGGGACTGGTTGTTTGGTAGACGTTAAGATCATAGAGGTATTGATAATTTTATAAACAATAAAAAGGTATTTGTATTTATATCAAATCTCAAAAGAGTTCGAGTAATTTATTTATTTATTTTTACGAAAACATCAAATGAACTGTCATACTTGTATAATGACATGGCATATAATGTTTGGGTGAATAGCAATTTATCCCCCTGTGATATTGAAAATGAGCATATTACCCCCCTATGAAAAAAATACAGCAATTTACCCCTTATACTTTTTAAAATGAAGCAATTCACCTCCTTTTACGGGGAGGTAAATTGCTTCAATTTAAAAAATACAGGGAGGTAAATTGTTGTATTTAAAAAAATATAGGGAGGTAAATCGTTATTTATTTTTTCATAAATAAGTAATTTACGATATCACAAGAAAATTGCTTATATTTTTCCCTATAATATTTGGTATTCAAATTTCAGAAACGTGTATTGTTACACAATTATTTACATCAATGAAAAGAGATATGTATAGTAAGTGCTCAACTTGAAGCACGCTTTTGCCGTGAAGAGATTTAAAATATATACTTCATGCCTAGAGGAGGACATAACTTTGTCTTGTTTCATGTAGACAACTACAGCTTGTCTCATAATCAACACTCAAGAAACTGAAACGAAGGTCTTAATCACCTCAATTAATTAACATGGCAAGAAATACATATATATATATATATATCCCGTCACACTTTTTGATTTTGCCCCATAATGCATACCCCACAAGCCCACTAAGTAAACCATCAAGAGAAACTTATATTATTACTGGCGTTACTTGAATCAAATCGAACACATTATCATTTAAATTTGTATGAATTCTTTAATATTAAAGTAAAAAAATTGTATTTGAATTTAGTTTAATTATTATTTTAATTGAGCTTTAATTGAAACATACATGAATCGGCTTGAATAGTTTAATATTTTTAAATATATTTTATTATGTATTAATCGAATCGAATTTAAAAACTTATCAAACAAAAAAAAAATTCGAATTTGGTTTTGTTAAATCAACAAATTGAATTCGAATTTTTTTATCGATTAGTTTTAATTAAATATCAAATAATTTAATTTATTTTTCCACCCCACTATATTGCTTGTTTGGTTGATTTTTTTTTTTTTTTAAACAAAGGGTAATGATTAAACCATGATATGATGAAAGGTTAGTGTCATGCTAGGTGTGGGGATTTGATGTTCAAATTTTGAAATCCTCCTGTTTTTCTTGTAGGTAAGTGTGAATCCAACACACATGCCCACTATCTAGAGGCTTTTCATTTGAATCAAGAAAATCATAATCCAAAACCATGTCTGCATGATCATAAGTAGCCATTTTCTCCATGATTAATTTTTTTTTATTTTAAATCTTATTGTATTTTCAATTACATTTAATCTATATATATAGAGTGAATAGCAATTTATCCCCCTGTGATATTGAAAATGAGCACATTATTCCCCCTATGAAAAAAATATAGCAATTTACCCCTCTATACTTTTTAAAATGAAGCAATTTACCTCCTCATATAGGGAGGTAAATTGCTTCATTTTAAAAATTATAGGAGGGTAAATTGTTCTATTTTAAAATATATAAGGAGGTAAATCATTATTTTTTCATAAGGGGACAATTTGCTCATTTGCGATATCATAAGGGGGTTGCTTGCATTTTTTCCTATATATATATATTGATCTGATTCAAAGATGATGTCACTCCAAAAGTAATTGAGATCGAATTTCGGAACCTGACATAAAAGAGATAGTTAGGTTCGTTGAATGGGTTTCAACAAAACTTAAAAGTCAATTCGAGATTAAAAGAAAAATATTTAATACTTTTATGAAAATAATAAATGACGTACCAATAAATTGAGTAGTTGTGTATATTTATAAAATCAAATATAGTTAATTATTTGGTCCACGTGACATGATCCAGATATATTTGCTGTCGGTACTAACATGTTATATTTTCACCTTTATATAGGTATTTGGAAAATCATTCATAAAAATAATGGATTTAAATTTAAATTTTTAATGATACAACATGACTGGTCCAAAATTCAGTAACTCATGGATTTGGAGTTGTAAATTAGAAATTATTTGGTGACAAATTTTTTTTGTTGTTTGATGGATTTTAAATTTTATAATATAGAATCATTTAAAATTATTCTTTTAAGTTTTTTATTAAATTTAAATCTATTATACGTCCATCCAAATACAATATAAATATTTTTAAAAACCTCGGATGCTTAAGTCAATTGGAATGAGATCAAAGTAGAAATGAAGAATGTTTTATTCAGAGTAATACTGTGGCCTAAAATAGTTGAGGGTTTATAGACCTAATGTCCGTATTTATACGGGTCCAAATTTGTATGATTTCGAGCTTTCAAGTATAAGATACAATCAGGGGTCCGGATCCACGGGTTGGGTCATTGTGATGCGATCCGACCCGAGTAAAAAACACAGATTCTTGTCCTTCTACAAAATTACACTTTTAATCCCGCTAGATAGGCTCGTTCTCATTTCTTTTTTTTCCCATTTACGGTTCTATCGAATGAGATCAAAAATATAATTTTAGAATTTCCCTTATAAGGGGTATTTTGATCTTTTTGCTATTATAATTGATATATGGGTATTCCATCAGTATGAAGCTGCGTAGGATTTCACTAGCCAAGATAATCTTATGAGGTAGAGATCTGTATTTATTACACCTGGTTTTTATATCTCATTTTATGGAGAATTTTGATAAAATTATTTAACATATGGTCTTATGGGTTTTTTTTTTTTTTAGGATGTTTTGATGTAAGAAAAAAGTGGTATGTATGATGTAATGAAATTTTATGAAAGACTAACAAAAGGATTTGATTTTTTTACCAACTCTACGTTTTATTACCAGAATAAAGGATACTTTAAAAATTATTTGATATAGTGTCTGACACCTGAGACAGATACTAACACACCTTAGATATGTCTTACACACGATATCTACATGTTTGAAAATATAATGTCGGACACACCTTCTGTCATGTACGGTACGTTTGGTTTTTTTTTTCATATAATATTAAAAAGGTTTTCGCTAAAATTGAATAGTAAAGAAAAAGAATTCACTTCTCTCTCTCTCTCTCTCTCTCTCTCTCTCTCTGTCTCTCTCTCTCACTTCTTATATGAAACGTTTCTTCTTCTTCCCCTCTAAGCCTTTATTATTTTTTTTGTGTTAATATTTTTCATATGATATATTTTAATTTTATGAGAATTTAAAAATATACATAATAAAATATATATTATATGTAGCCATGTCATATCCTAATCTTTTAAAAAAATTTGTATCATTGTGTTCGTATCGTATTATATTTATGTCGTTATTTTTCGATTTATGTCCATATCCATGCATCATAGATGAAAAATGGGAAAGGGGGCAAAGGAGTTGATGGCAGTGTAGAAAGCAGCAATTAAAATCAATATATTCAAAATCGGACCGAATCGATCGGTTCGATCAGAAACCGGTCATGCGTCCAGTCCAAGTTGGACATATATAACTGCTAGATATCAAACCAATGCGAACTGATCAAAACCCGATCCGAGCGGCATTCGGGTTTTAGTAGATTTGACTACTTTTAGTTAATTGTTTGTCAATTTAATCAGGATTTATGTTCAACAAATTGAGCTTATGCATTTATTGTGTTGAACTGAATGTTATTTATTTTAAGTTTGATTTCATTTTGCTCATCTTTTTGGTTAATTAATTGATATATAATGTATTGCTATCTTATATATGCATATATATATACAATAGGTTTTGAGTCAATTAGATTTTTAAATTCGATCCGACTGATCGTATCAATAATTCAATAACTTAACCAATTCGATCCGACTGATCGTATCAATAATTCAATAACTTAACCAATTCGATCTCAATCCAATTCTGAAAACATTGATTAAAACTAACATGAGAGACTGAGAGACAGTTAGTACAACATATGTTTAGACAAACATGAGAATGATAAGGGGGTCAGAAATCAGAATCCCACAATATCCGTTCACGGGTTTATTTTCTCACTTAAACTTCATTATTACAATCCATCCCATTTGTCCTACAAAACCCACCATTTGTACTACTTTTACCTCAATTTATGTAAAATGTTTTAACGAGATGGACTTGTTGTTACATGAATATCGAAATCAGTTAAATATTTATAATGTCTTAAACGATGAAAAAATATTTATAATTATATCAAAATTTAAATACAATGACGGTAATTTATCCATTTATATATAAGTTAAGGAAATAGAAATATTTGAAATATCAACCAAGTGCATGTAGTGTACCTCCTAAGAGTTATGTAAGTATTTTATTATAATTAATCACACGAAATATGTTTTTGAATATTTTGAAAAGTCGATTTAGCTATCGAAATATGAAGTATTTTATAATTCAGAACGAGCTTGATCATTTAATTCAATATATATTGTAATATGAAATGACAAAATTTATCTCAATAATATACATAAAAGGAAAAGAAACTCTTGAAAGATATTTAAAACAAATTATTAGGGATTCACTGTTAGTATTGATATATGTTATTAGGGATGGCAATGGATCGAATGGACCCCAATCCATCTGGATTGAGGTGGAATTTTGAAGCTTTAAACGAATCCCAGGACGAGTCTATGTCTTAATGGTTTGGACTTGGATTTACTTCGATTAATCTTTTTTTAATTTTTTTATATTTTATGTATACTTATATAAAATATATTTGTACATATAAAAAATATGTATAATTTCTTTATACTTATATATAATACATAAATAATATTTTTATAAGTTCAAATAATTATATATATATACATTATAACCATTTAATGTTTATAAATAAGAACACATATTCTAAAATTTTTAATATTTCAATACCTAAAATATGCACATATAAATTTATAAAAAAAAATTTAACCTTTCAACTGTATTATTGTCTCATATTTATAAGAAAAAATTAGTATTATTTCTTAAAAAAATATTTTTTTTAATATTTTAAAAATATTAATCGAATTCAATTCAACAGGTCCTTGGTATTTTGATGAACTCAACCCGTTATCATCCCTATACATAATTTTGGTTATCTAATTATAATTTCTTTTTTACTCCATTTATTAGAAGCAAATAAAGTGTTAATGAATTAATTTCTGTTTTTTTTTTTCTAAAAATGATAATTATGTTATTACATTACATTAATTTCTTTTATATAAATAATAATTTCATGCAATCCTAAAAAGAGATGAAGGAGGGGCAAAATGGGAAAAGCACATTTTCTAGCCGGCTTATGAATCGCGCTCAGCCCTTCAACCGCATCAATCGCGGCTATATATATCTATATACATGGGCTCTTTTTTCAGTTTTCAACACAACACACACAACTCTCTCTCTCTCTCTCTCTCTCTCTCTCTCTCTCTCACACACACACACACACACACACACACACACATAAGGTGGCAAAAGAGAGCAGACTGATGAGAGTTTGAAAAGAATGGTTGCGTGAAGGAGTGTAATTGTGTTTTGGATCTTGAGAGAGAGATTGATCAATTTCACAGACAGTAATCGGTGAGCAATTTGTGTGTGTTTGTTTGAGATATTGAATGGGGGGAAAGATGAATTTGGAAGGTGGAGATGAAGAAGAGTACTGCTACTACCAACAACAGATGAGGAGTAGAGTTGAATCAGTGCTTCATCTACTCAACAAACAATCTCCACTCACTCTCAAACAGGTTCTCATCTCCTTCTCATTACTGTTTCTCCATCTGCTTCCTTTTTCTGCACTAACTCCATTGCTACTGCATCAACTTCCTTTGATTTCCCCTCTCTCTCTCTCTCTTCATTTCTCTCTCTACATATACACACATATATATACATGCAGAGAGAGAGAGAGAGAACCGCCATTTGCATATTGACATTCTTAAATTTACTTATAAATCACATGAAATTCAAGATTTTCTATTTGTTTCGATTAATTATGTATTATTTTTCCTGTGACTTAAAATGTTTGTTTTTCTTTTTTCCCCTGAAATTTGTGTGTGTGTATATATATGTATGTATAGTTGTATATATGATTGGTATTGAAATTTGATGAACATATATATATGTGTGTGTGTGTGTGTATAATGCAGGAGAAATATTGCAGTAATGAATGTGTGCAGAGGTTTGTGAGAGCCAAAGGGAATGATGTGAAGAAAGCTGCCAAGCACCTCAGGAATTGTCTTTCTTGGAGAGACTCTTTACCCACTGGTATTAATTTTTCTTTTCTTTTTTGTTTTTAATTATTTCTCTTCCCTTTTCAAATATTATTTTAGGGTAAATTACATCGAAAGTTTCTGATATTAGGCTAAATAACACAAATACTTCCTATTTTTTACAAAATTGCAGCTACACCTCCTGTAGAATGTTAATGTAATATTTTTCAGAGTGTGTTGGTGCAAATCTTTACCTTTGAATAGAGGTGTTTCTGTAATTTTATAAAATGCAGGGGGTGTTTGTACTTTTGACCTAAGTTGGGGGTGTTTGTACTTTTGACCTAAGTTTAGAAGTGTCGATGTAATTTATCAAATTATTTGAATTTCTTTTCTGTTTTAATACACTAATTATTTTGAATGTTTGTTTTGCTATTTTTAGATAATAGTCTCCTTTTTTTGTCACCTTTTGGTTTTGTTCTCTTGTTTCAGCTGAGAATGTTTGTTGTATGTGGTTTTGAAATAGCTGCACCCATTACTAATGAGTGTGAATGGGTATTAGTTTATTTTAATAGCAGCTATTTAATTTATTTTTATAATAATTATTGATTTAGTTATTATAAAAATATATAATTATTAATTAGTTATATATATTTAACATCAATATTTGACGTATACTGCTTATTGATTATTAAAAATCATGATACAATTGGAATTGATTCATTTAAAATAAAGGGTAAATTAGAAGAGGCTCGTTTGAGATTTGCGTTAGTTACAATTTACAAATATCCCTCGTTATTCAAAAAATTATAAATACCTTCTTAATATTATAAATATTCTAACAAATTCCCTTTTATAATGAGCTATCACAATGGGTATTTTGTTATGATATTTATATCAAACAATGAGTAGATATTTATAATTAAAGTAAATTTCAGATGAATACCTTGTATTTTATCCTAAAGTAAAATACCATTTAACACAAATACACATGTGTATATGTGTGTGTATAATACACTGGCTGATTATAATATGGATTATTATTTGAAATTTGAAGAGGATGCTGTTGCTGATGAATTCTCCGCTGAGCTGGCGGAAGGAGTTGCTTACGTTGCTGGGCATGACCATGAGTTCAGACCTGTCCTTGTAATTCTCTCTCTCTCTCTCTCTCTCTCTATATATATATATATATATATACATATATATATATATTTATTAATATATATAGATCTTTTTTTATTCTTTTATATTTGAAGTAATTTCAAGAAAATGAAATTTTAGGAATAATTATATTTAAATCCCTTGATCTTTGGCTGGTTTATACAAATTACTTCTATTTTTTAAATAATTATACATACATTCATCAAAATATCATTACTTGCATAAATCACCCCTTATTTTTTTAAAAAAATTACACACATACCCCCTAAAAATATTAGTATTGTTACACAAACTACTCCTAATTTTTACTGTCAATGGTAGTTTTTGTAACTATACAAAAGAGAGGGGTTGTTTGTGTAAATGTACCATAGGTCAGAGGGATAAATATAATTATCCTTAAATTTTATTATATATTGTGTTTGGACTGATGTATTTGAATATTTCAAATGACTGGAAATCATTCTAATCTCATTTTAAGCTATTTTTAGTAACATCAATTGTGATGGATGGATTTTCAAATCTCTTTGATATAAAATCATTTTAAATTCTTAGTGAAAATTGATCTGTATCCAAACAAAGCCTTATACTATCTATACTTCCCAAACTCTGAGTTGATTTCATGAATGAAATCTCACTCTTGTTTTGCTTTGGAAACAAATAACTGCAGATTTTCCGAATGAAGCAAGATTATCAGAAATTCCATTCCCAAAAACTGTGAGTTAATCGTTTTTACCTATTTCTAGAAGTGGGATTCTTTCAATTTCTATTTTTTTTTTGAATTTTTGTCTATTTATGATAATTATCGAGAATTAATTTATTTTAATTTTTTCGGTGATATATTTTGTAGGTTTACTCGATTGCTAGTGTTTACACTAGAAGTTGCCATCCAGACCATGCCCAAAAACGTCGAGCAATTTGTTATCCTCTTCGATGCCAGTGAGTTTCTTTTCTTTTTTTATAATTATATTTACATACATAATTTATGGTCTATTTGTACAACGCACCCCTAATTTTTAAAAAAATACACATCATGTAGAAAAAAATATCTACATTATTTTTACAAACTACCCCTCTTTGAAAAAATTATACTTACACACTAAAAAAATGTCAACATCACTCCACAAACTACTTCTGTTTTTTGTTGATAATGGTGGTTTTTGTAATTATGTAAAAGAAAAAGTGGTTTGTGTAGATAGATGACAGATTACGAATGTAAGTATAATCATATTTTTTTTCCTTAGTTAATAGTAGTCAAAATTTTAATATTAATTTTATTTGATGATGATATATAATATTGATTTATCTTGATTATTAAGCCGTATAGATGATAAATATTCATAGCATTTTATCATAATTAAGAAAAACAATTGTGAAATTACACTTTCCCAAAAAAGTTTTGAAATTACACTTACACCCTCTTCGAAAATTCTCCATTTACACCCGACCCTTTTTCTTAGGATTTCGATGAAATATGTTGGTTTTAGCTAAAGAACATTACATAAATTTTTAACTTTGCCCATCATTTAACATTCTCATGTATAAACTGTATATTTTTATATATATAAAGGGATGAATATAATACATGTGTATATATATACGAAGTGAGGTTAACATTATTTCATTTTTTCTTTATAAGTACAAAATTATTATATGAAAATATTAAATAAGGTGTAAAATTAAAAAATTATATGAATTTTTTGCCAAGGTCAATATTTTTTATTCAAATCCTACCGAAAGGGGTCATGTGTAAATAATAAATTTTCAGAGAAATGGTAAGTATAATTATTTTAGAAAAAAATGATATTTCACATTTATAAAAAGGATCAAACTGTAATTAATCCTATTCTTTTTTACTATTATAATATTATGTAAATGTGATTTCAGAGCGAATGAACTCTGTGAGGCAAATCAGGAACATAACTTTTATCATAATAAAAGCAAATGTGTGTCTTGGGATTCCACACACTCTCAAAATACCTTCAAAAAATCCCTTTTTCTCAAAATTCACAGCCAACTTTAATTTTTCCCAATGTCACGCCTATTATTATTAATTAATTAATTAATCAAAATTTACTATGGTTGTTTGAAACTTTTTCAGAAATTGTCCGAACTACCCTTCATGTGTCGCAATCGGGTTAGTGGGGCATAAGGGTAGACAAGGTCATTTTCATAGTTAAATTATTATATTCCAACCAAAAGTGGTCATAATTCACCTTTTTCTTGTATTGGTTGGATACAAACCCAACAGTAATTTGAATTTTTTCCTCCACTTTTCTTTTAAAAATAATTTTTATTCATTTTGGAGAAAATATATATTTGGGATGATTAAATTTACACCTCATAATTTTTGTATAATTACATAAACCACCCCTAACAACTAAAAAGTAGGGATAATTTGTATAATAATGTTGATATTTTTTATGAGTGTGTGTAATTTTTTTTTAAAAAATATAAATAATTCATATAAATCGATTATATATCAGGAATGTAGATGTAATTATTTTTATGTATTTTCATTAATTGTTTAAAACTGTTGATGGGAAATTGCAGGCCTTTTCAGATCAGCGTCTGGGTTTATGAAGATGCTGGTGGCAACACTTAAGATCATTGGGGATTATTATCCCCTACGCCTTCACAAGGCTTTTGTCATTGACCCTCCATCTCTTTTCTCTTACCTTTGGAAGGTATTTACAACTTCTTCCTATATATATATATATATGTATATATATGTGTGATTATTTTATCTATCAATTTATTATACTAGTTGTTATGACACGTCATCGCTGTGTACGTATAATAAATAATTTGAGCGTGGTGAAACACGATTCGAACTACAAGATTGTCTACATTATATAATTTATATGTTTCTTGATATAACGTACGTTGTAATAATTTACGATGCTTTCATGATTACAGGGAGTGAAATCATTTGTGGAGCTTTCACCTTTAACCACGGTGGTATCGTCGCTTGATATCGAAGAATCAGTTCACTTTAATGACTTAAAATCATATCCTCAAGCAACGTCGTTGCGTTTTGACCCCTCACCAGTGCCATCAGCAACTAAACTTGGGTCGTGCTCCTCCTCAAGATTTTCATTTACCGTCTCACATCATTTTGATTCTCTGAAGCCTTGGTATCTCTCATTAACGGACATGTCTGAATCTAAAATGGGCCCAACCAATCTTTCCCATACCCTGTTAGGCCCACGCATCTCGCCTCTCAATGCTAGGTCGCTCTCCTTTGCATCACCCGCCGCCCGAGCACCACATGGCAACATCGACATTGCCAAAAAGGGTTTCTTCCCATCAACACCGATGCCGCAGAAAACCCAGACACTCGACCCGTCCATGGTTCGACACCCAAGAACTCCGAAGCCCTCGTTCCTCCACTCACCAGCTCTATTCTTCAAAAAGAACTATCAATTGAGTCGAATCAAAACACCGCACGAATCATTTTTACCTTTTTTAAAATTCTATCAACGACCGTACGACGAGTTAATGTATAGGTCAAAGATGAGGCCTCCTTTAGGTGGCCTCATCTCCATTGTTTCTCCACAGTTCAAGCGCGGAAACATGTCCACCTTCCAACGATATTGATCAAGAAAAAGAGTATATTTATTTAAATATTGCATTTAACAAATGCTCTTGTCACTAATATTTGACTCTTATCATCTCTTAATTGAATGTCAATGTCAAAAGGGATCTAAAGCATTTTTGGTAATTACATGAAAATTTGTGCAATAATATATGTTGCACATTTAAGTGCTATGTGGTCTACACTTTTGGTTTTGGAGAAAAATGCAATTTTGAAATGTGATATTATAAATGAATAAATTATTCTTTATATAAAAAATAGTAATATATTTTTCTGTGTTTTTTAAAATACAACAATTTATCCCGTGTAATTTTAAAAAATGAATCAATTTACCTTCTTAGACAAAGAGGTAAACTACTTTATTTTAAAAAGCATGAGAAGATAAATTATTTTTTTATTATCGGAGAATAATTTGCTCATTTACAATTTACAATAATAAAATACATTAAGTCTCTTTTGTTTTGTGTAAAAATCACAACATTGAAGACAGACAACGTGGTCGAGACAGTTAACATCACATTGAAATCATACATATGCATAAGTACCAGATCAAGAATTCTCCCAGATAGACCACCGAAATGTTCTAATTAATACACAACTCCCCCGTAAGTATTTGTCATTTTATGTTAGGGTAAATTATAGTTATTTCTCATGAAATTTAGCATAATTATTGTTACTTGTTCGTTAATTAAAAAATTACGAATACTTTTCTCAAATGAAAAATAATTATATATAGCATATAGACGGTTCGCTTGAAATTACTACCTTCGTATTTTTGGGGGTTTTTTTTTATATAGAAAAAAGGTCGGATAAATATAAAAAAAATCTGAGGCTGATTTATAGTAAGTAATTCATAAAAAAATTTTTAAAATTTTTAAAAAAATATATAAAATTATAATTTATAATTCGATAATTTGATTAGTTAACCACAAAAATTGGATAGAAAAATAAAGGAATGAACTCGTTACTAGATATACGTTAAAATGAGGAAAATATTTATAATTTTGTAAATAACAAAGACTTTTTATAAATATATCAAATCTTAGGAGCTATATCTGCAATTTACTATTGGTTTTTAAATGTTCTAATTATATTAGAATATTATTATGAGCTTATCACACTTATTTTAATTAATCCCTTAATTGGACTCTGTTATGCAAATAATAAACAAAAAGGTTCAGACCCAAGTTTCAAAACTTCTCTTTTGTTTTTGTACTGATTAAGTTAGTTCAGATTGTCAACAACGTCTAATTTAATTGTTGAAGTTGAGTCTTTATGATTTTAAAGATTACGAGTTCAAATCCTGCTATATGCATAGAATATTTTTCTGTTATATAGTAGGTATTGTCTATTGTAATATAAAGTGTTGTTTATATTTCGTTTACCGAATATAATTGATCAATATATAATTATTGTAATTATTAAATACTAATATTTAAAAAAATAGTTGTAATCGAATTATTTAATGAAAAAAGACTTAGTTCAAATTTTTAATTACATGTTGGTTTCAAGAATTTTAGGTAAATTACATTTGACACCTTCTGAAATAAATACATAATAAACATCTTCTATTTTTTTTAAAAAAATTATAATTATATCTTTTAAAATTATAGTTGTAATTAAGTAGGCCTTTGTTCAACGCACTGACAAAAATTTACACAAATACCCCTTCGAAAGTGTACCTATAATTTCAAAAATGGTATGGGGTATTTGTGTATTTGGACATAAACTTATGAGGTGTTAATATAATATTATATGCTCAACTTAATTAAAACTATTTTATTATATACAAATTAATTATGTGACGAGTATATGATAGATAGATAAGATTTAAAAATATTGGTGCCAATAAGACCTAGCTTAGTTGGCGAAGTTGGGTTCCTTAATCAGGAGGTCATGGGTTTTAATCTCACTAACGTGTGAATATTGCTCTATTTTTAATAGTACTCATCGCTTTACTGTAATTATAGTTATTGATGATTATTACATATTTTACATTGGTAATTAGTGTATATTAATTGTTGATTATTGAAATTTATGATAATTATAACGGATTCCTAATATAATAAAATATTAAAAAAATCATGGTAAATCAATCCTTATCATAGTCTTAGATATATCCAAAGTCTTTGTAGTGACTCTTACCTATGCGGAAACATCAGCATGACTTTTAAAGGTTAAATTCAATTTACCCTCTTAATATATGAACTGAGCAAAAAGCCCATGTTAAAAAAAATGATCAAATTACCCCCCTCCCCCCTGTATTTTAGAAAATGAGCAATTTACCAACAGTTTAGATAGAGAGATAATTTGTTTTATTTTTTAAAATACAGGGGGGTAATTTTTTATTTTTTTTACAGGAAGTTTTTTGCTCATTTATTATATCACATGGGATAAATTGTAATTTTTCCTAAATTTGTTCCTCGTCGATGCTTTTTCTACTTCATTCAATATATATGTCACGTGTATGACGTTTTTTTATAAATAAAATATATAATGTCATCTCTATACACATAATATATATAATTTAAATGAAATAAAAAAATAAAATAGAATTTTTAAAAAAAAAAAAAAAAAACCGATTCGGATTCCTAGACCTGAGAGTCTGAGTCCCAAATACTTATGTCTCATGACTTTTTGTGATCCACTGCTAGTAAAGAGATTCTGGTTTTGTATTCTAGCTTTTGGCTAAGTTTGATATGGACAAACAAACACTGCCTTGCTAGTACAGACTACCACTTAATTCCTTGTTTGGAGGTTTCAGTTTGATTATTTCCAGTACAGAAATGTCAAAGTGATTAAACGTGAATCTCGTACTGTTCCTCAGTTGCCTAGATTTTTTGCAACAAACAGAAACCAATGATCCCAGAAGTACTGTTTGGCTTTTGGACAATCAGTAGCAGCCTTAGCAAGATCTGAATGCCTGAGAGAGACTGGGAAGAATAATTTTAATGATTGCGTACTGTTTGCAGATTTCTGTAAGTTTGTTTTTTTTTTTTTTCCCAGCTGTTTTCTTTATTTTGAAATTGCATTTTTTTTATTGGGATACTTACACCGTCTTTCCTGATATTTGATATAATTATAAGTAAATTTTCTATGATTTGAAAACTTAGATTTAGTACTCGTGAAATTTGTTTTCATCTAATAAATAAGTCACTCCATTTGTTAAAATTCACTAAATTTGCTTATATTAATAAAAAATTTGGATAAAAATCACTAAAGAAAATACAACAATTAATCATGGTTAAAAATAAAATAACTGTAGCAAATAGTCATTGACCACGACCATGCAACGGTTGTTGACTGTGGTATCTACGACGGTGGTTAAAACCCATACCAAATATTTTTACCATGGCAAATAACTTTTTTTTGGTAAAAAATCTATGTTTTTGCATTGGTTTTATTTAGCAATGACCAATGAAAATTATTTGCCACGATTTTTAGTCCATAGCTATTAAAATTATAGCAAAAAATTATGTTTTTTTCTAGTGAATTCATATTTACCTCAAATTTATTTATTATTGGCTTATCGCATGTGAAACAAATCTTTTTGTAACCAAACTACCTTTATACATCTTCACGCGTTAATAAATGTGAAGAAGTATAGCTTGCCTTAATAATGGTAGGTTGGTTAGAAAAGTTTTGTTTGACCTATAATAATCAATCGAGGGCAATTATTCCGTTTTTATATTATATTAATATATACACGATATATGTGTAAAATTCACGTTATTTAGATATCAAAAAAATATTTTATAACCTTAGTGTATTTTTACGTAGTGAAATATAAAACGAAAAGTTAAAATCCGAAAAACACATTTTTTTCTTAAATATTAAATAACTTTAAAATTTATGGTGAACTAATATTGTTTACCATTGTAAAAAAATAATTGATGCAAAAATTTAAATTTTAGTTATGATTAATTAATATTTGTCATGATTTTAACTGTGATCAGAATATTCAATATGCTATAACAAAATATTTTGTGCTCATATACAGAAACAACAGCTAATACGCATTGTATGCGTAACTGTACGTGGTAACAAGCCGCTAATGGAGTCTTAAACCCTCTGACATTTAATCTTTTTTTATAAATACAAAATCATTTAATTCTTAAAAACGATCGATCGTATAATACAGTAAATCAAAATACTCAAAACCCTATCATCGACGTCAATAATTTTATAACAAAGACGATAAAAAACAAAGTATTATGTAAACAAACAGACACTATACAAAAGAATTGATTAATCCATACATTATAAATTACTACGACTTAAAAATGATAGTAAATCAATTAAAATAAATTCGACGCAAAAACTTAAACTTTGACCATAGTTAATTAACATTCGCAACGATTTTGTCTATATTAAAATATCAGCCACAATTTTTAGATGTAATAAATATTTTGACTCACTTACATAATCAACGGCTAATAGTCGTTCCGTAACCTTATTTATGATACACCATAAGTTTTACTTTTAATTATGATAATTAATTAGAATAAAAAAAATTATATTTCTTTAAGTGATGAGATGCTAACAGTCTTATCATCTTTAAATCTAAATATTTTTTTTAATTGTGATTTCATTAATTCTGATTGTAATAATGATAAGCATTGGATTTGGAAGAATCCGCACTCTATTGTTCCGCTGATCAAAGAATCTACACAATGGCTTGTAGGGAATGGTAAAGAGATCAATGTTTGGAAGGATAAATGGTTGGAAGTAATTTATGGATGAAAATGAGGGCATTATCCACTTATAAAAAGAATATAGTAATTTATTTCCTTGTACTTTTTATAATGAAGCGATTTATCTTCTTATACAGGAAGGTAAATTACTTCATTTTAAAAATTATAGGGGGATGAATTGTCGTATTTTAAAAGATACAGGGAGGTAAATTGCTATTTATTTTTTTTATAAAGGGGTCATTTGCTCATATGCAATATCACAAGGGGATTGTTTGCATTTTTCCTATAAATTTACTATTAAATCTGCATATAAATGGCTTTTAACAACTTGTAAGGATGAAAATTATCACCTCACAGGCTATCTGGCGCAATCCCAGAATTCCATGCATGGTTCATGGGACACTTCAGTACCCCAACAATGCATTATGGTTAGTTCACCATAAAAAATAGATGAAAACTCAATGGAGACAAATGGATAGCTAATTTGTTAGATATCCGTTCAAATTAGGGAATATCGGTAATGTTTCAAACTACAAAATGGTATTTATAATTATGTCAAGTTTGAGGAAAGCTTGTTGTAATTTATCTTAATATTTATTGGAAATGGTGGAGTTTGGGCCTGAGATATGGATCTAATCATGATATCTTTCATCTGGGCCCAATTGTATCCAAACCCATTCTTTTAAGTTAAAGATGGATTCAACTAAAGAGGGTATGGGTATGGATCTTTATTGAATCCAATTCTATTAGCAATAAAGTTTTGACCCATTTTTAAAAATGGATTTTGGACCCAAGTTGAGAAAAATGAAGGAGAAAAATCAGATGTGGTTTTATATGATACTGGAATTAATATACCTTTCTTTTTTAATATGGTCAATTATTATGATTAAAAATAAAAAATCGTGACTCAGTGGATAATAATTTTTGTTTTATATAATAAAATATTATGAAAAATATTCTCATCATAGCTAAAATCGTAGCAAATACTGATCAATCGTGGTCAAAAATTAAGTCTGCACATTAATTTTGTATAAATTTGTTCAATAAAACAAAACTAAAAATATTTGGTTCGATTAAGTAAAGTCAAACTTATTTTGGTTCAATTTCATATTGGATTAACCAAATATATATATATATATATATATATGAATAAAAACCCTACAATTTGGAAAATTCAAATATTAAATAGGTGTAAGTTATTAGTTATTTTAATTATTAAGTTTAAGTTGATAAGTTAGTTTAACTAAAATAATAAAATCAATTTTTTATATATATTTTTATTTATTATATTTGTAATATAATATTTTTTTAAAAAATGAATATTTGAAATTATTAAAAAATAAATTATCGAATACCAAACTGAATTTTCAATTCGATTTACTTGACAGAAATTCAAATGTATATTCTCTGATTTTGATTTTGATTTTGACCTGATAAACAAACTATAAATGATTCGGGTCGAACTAACATATTATTATTATTTAAATTTATTTAAATTGTTATCGAACTTCAAATTAGTTTGATTATTGATTTAATCGAGCTTAAATCGAACCAAACATGAGTCGAGCTCGAGATATTTGATATTTTTGAATATATTTTATTATCTTTACACGAATCGAATCGAGCCTGAAATTTTATCAGATAAAAATTTCGTTCAAAATTTGGTTTGTTAAGCAGAAAAAATCGAGTCGGAACGAAGTTTTACCAGACGAGCATCAAATAGTCTGGTTTTATTTTTCAGCAATATTCTTGATTTATTTTTCAGCCCTACATGTACGTGGGTGTTGGTCCGTTCACGTACACTGTAGTTCTGTAGTTCATTGTCGTTGATGCTCTGTTCGTCGTGAAACTATTGATGTACGTTATGATATAATCATTGCTTTTTAAGTAATAATAATAATAATAATTTCTGTCATAACTAAAATTGATTATTTGGAAAATAGTTCCAATTTTATTCAAGTCCAGCAATATATTTTGACTTAAATGTCAACAATAGTGACTGTTCCATGTTTGGGTACGAGAAATATTACTTTGAATTCCACATTGGTTGCGGGTCGTTTCTTTTGACCAAGAAACTCATCAAACAAACATTATCAAAGTAGACGAGGAATGACCAAACATGGTATATGAGTAAAACTCATTTTAGTGCAAGACATTTGAATTTAATTTTAAAATAGTCTTTATTTTTTCAATTTATTTTGAATTAGTCTTTTTCATGGGTAATTTCTCATACCATTCTTTTAAAATTTTTCATTATTTACAAAAAAATATTTTAATTCCTCAATTTTATTTTCAATTTCAACTTTGTCCGTTGTACATAAATTTTAAAAATATAACTATTTTTAATTAAAAGTATTTGCAGTTGAGCAATTATTTAAATAATAATTTATCAATAATATAAAAAACATAAATTTTGCAAATATTACAAACTTATTACAATTTTCAAATTAAAAAAAAATACTTAATAGATACACCAATCATAGTACGTAGTATTTGTGCGTATAAAACTTAATAGATACACCAGAAAATTCAAATATTAAAAATTCATATATAATTAAAAATAGAGCAAGTAATGAATATAAACGACGGTGAAAAGATGTGAACCATTTGAAATAAATATAACTCATTATATTGGAATAAATATTTAAAAGTATAATTAATATTTTATAATTTAGTATTATAGTGTCGTAAATTCTCGATCGTGAGTGAGAAAAAACTTTTTTATATTAGTGTATGTATATATATATATATATATATATAGAGAGAGAGAGAGAGAGAGAGAGAACATGTTGATGTAATGAGTAATACTTGATATACACACTTTGGATATAAAGATATAATAAAGAGAGGATGAATATTTGAGGAGCACAGAGCAATAAGGCTGTAAAGCAACCTACTTTACATTGCAAACACACCTCTTATTTCATACTTTTCTTGGTTCCCCACAAACTATATAATATATATACAAAGAAGGGTATATTATTACAAAAGATTTCTCCAAAAGTTTGCTGCAGTTATAAATATTTTTTTATTATTTAAAAAATTATAAATACTCTATGAAATTAACGGCTTTTGGTAAATACACCCTTACCCTTACATTGGACTGTTACGAGTGGGTATTTATTAGACGGTTATTAATTTCAGAGATTATTTATTATTTTTCAAATAATGAGAAAATATTTATAATTAAAATAAATTTTTAAAAAAATTATAACAATTTACCCTAAAACAAAAATTGGTGATGATATCATATGATCACAAAGGTTGGTATAATAATACATCATAGAATTCTCATTCATTCTTGTCATGTTTTGTCTCTTACATACTTTATCACATTTGGTAATAAAGTTTGGTGGGATTTTGCTATTTATGGCCTCAGCCCTTCAATCATGTCAAATTAATATTACCTAAAATTTTATTTAAATTAATTACTTCTTACTATTGTATGAAAATTCTAATGACAAAAACAATTAAAATAAAAAAGGACATGTAAATTTGTAAAAGTTTACGTTCACTACCTCCAAGCCCTCCTATATCAAAGGGTTGCATTGTTTTTTCTTTTTTTTTTTAAATTTAAAAAGCCGTATAGTCATATTTTTTTTGGATTAAATGTAATTTATTGTCTGTGATTATATGTTATAGAAAATGTTTAAAAATGTGTCCATAGAAAAAAAAAAGGGTAATAAAGAACTCCCTTAGCATTTTCTAAACATAGAAAAATACCCCCTCGACACCAGCGGTGTAGCCCACGCGTCGTTGGTACAACTTGGCCTGATTTTTTTACAATAAAATTAATTCCACAACTTAATTTATGAACTATTTGATTTTGCTTGTGGTATACTTTTATGGTTGAAATTTTGTAGAAAACAAATAAATGGTTCTTAAATGATCTGTATTTAATATAATGAATTGTTCTGATTTAGATAAAAATTAACTGTTAAATTTCATTACATTTAAATTGAAGGCCCAATTTTAACACACAATTCAATTGTCTAGATTTCACTAAATTTAAATTACAAGATTCAATATACAAATATTTATCATATTATTATTTGTTATATACGAATAAAATATTTAAATATATTAAAAGAATTATTTGTAAAAATATTTTAAAAAATGTGCTATCTTCTTCCCCATCAAGCCATCGCAGCCACCTCCTCCCCTCTCCTCCAGCTTGTGCTTCCTCCACTCTCTATCCCCTTTTTTTTATTCTCACTACAAAAAATATGGGATTTTGCACGGATCAGCAAATCGTTTCAAAGCTCGTTTCATATTAGAAAGGGTATTGGAACACAATAGGAATAGAACTTGGTATATAATGTCATGATCTCCATTTTTTATAGGTTATTTTTTGGAAAGGTCAAACCGTGTCAACATGTGTTCCAAAATGATAGTTACAGTATCCGCTCCCACGACCTTTCCAACATTGTAATGGTAAATGGTTGAAACTTTGGTTGGAACATATTGTTAGAATTAGGGATGGTCTTACGTTGACCGTTCCTATATGTGTAACAATTAATGTCCAAGAGATGATAGTTAGTAAATGTATTTCGAAATGAGGTACAATTTGGAACGGTTTTGAGTACGCACCTAATTATTATGCAAAAAATTGTTCCTAAGTATAAGTTTTACTTAAAACGGAATGTGTTACGATGACTGTCTCAAAAACCGGTACAAGTTGGAACGGTTACTTGTACCGATTTTGTTGTTTTATTAATATTGTATTACTAAGACCTTTCAAAATAAAGTACAATAGCTACAATTCAACAGACAAAAAACCTTTCCTAAGTCCAATCCATTGACCATTGCAAATTGTACAATAACAGCTACTTTTTAACAGCTAAATATGTGTTCCATATCCATTCCAAAGCCCGTTCCAATATTTTCTATATATATGTTTCATCTCTTTTTATTTAATCTCACTATCTTCTTCCATTCTTCTTATTCTCTCTCTCTCTCTCTCTCTCTCTCTCTCTCTCTTTCTATTTTCTTAATCTCTCTCAAAAATTTTTATCTCTCACTATCCCCACTAATATTTTACACTCTTGCTCGTCAATCTCTCTCGAATTTTCGTTGATATTTGAAATTATTTTGATTATTTTATTTTGTTTAGTCAACAACTTTAACCCTTTATTTATTAAATGATTATATTGTTGTAATTTTATCGATTAAATTTAATGTTATAATAATATATATATATATATATGTGTGTGTGTGTGTGTGTGTGTAGGACTCATCATGTGAAAACAGTTGAGGAGATGGATGTATGAGAAGAACCTGATAAGCAGGGCTGGTTCCAGAGTTTGAGAATGGTGTTGCTACATTATAAAATGGGCCACATCTCACCATACATATACGGACGCTGAGAAAATTAAGTGTCCTTGTCGTAAGTGCAAAAATGAAGCTTTCAAAACTCCGAACGAGGTAAATTTTAACTTGTATATGAACAGTTTTATGCCAAAGTATTATAATTGGACTTCTCATGGAGAGGAGATGGTGTAGGAGTATTTTGAGGCCGTCACCGCGGCTCCTTTGCAGGAGGAGTAAACTCCTATTTCTCATGAGATGGAGGGTACTAGTACGCACTGGGGTGGTGCGGCGCAGATGGATTGGGCGCAGAGGATGTTCTTTTATGCGACTAGGCCAGCTTTCTGATTTTCTAACTATAACCAGGATGGTGTGCCTGATGATAGTACGAGGTCGTGTCCTATTGATGACGGGCCTAGTTCATATTACGATGGAGGCCCCTATGATTATGTGTCTACGCTGGCAGATTGATTTCATAATGTAGTGCATGTTGTCGAGCAACCATTGTGGAATAGTTGCACCTAATCTCAATTGAGGGTTGTTGCTGAGTTGGTGAATATCAAGGTCAATGGCCATATTTCTCAACATATATGATCGAATATCCCAGTGAGTTGATCATATATTGTCCCGTGATCACACCCTCCCCATGGATTACTATAGTACAAAGAATTTGATAAGAGACTTGGGTTTACCTGTTGAGAAGATTGATACATGTAAGAATGGTCGAATGTTGTACTGGAAGAACGATATTGATCTGGACTACTGCAAGTTATATGGAGAAGCTAGGTACAAGCCTGCCAGGAAGTGAAATCCTAACCGTAAGAAGACCGCGTATGTCATTCTTAGGTACTTGCCGATACCCCTCGCCTGTAGAGATTGTATGCTTCAAAAGCGACTGCCGAGCAAATGACGTGGCATGCCTACCATCAGAAGGAGGAGGAATCCATGTGTCATCCGTCTGATGCAGAGGCATGGAGGCATTTTGACCAGACATATCCTTATGTTGCAGTAAAGCCTCGTAATGTTAGACTAGATTTGTGTACGGATGGGTTCGCACCGCATGGGCAGTACGGTCGTCCGTACTCATGTTTGGCTCGTTCTACTTACACCGTACAATTTTCCACTGAGAATATGCATGAGTTCTAAGTATATGTTCTTGAAGATGGTAATGCTCGGTCCTTCCAATCCGAAATGTCTCATCAATGTTTACCTGGAGCCGCTGATTGAGGAGTTGCTGAATTTGTGGCATGTGGGTGTACTGACGTGTGACAGTGCAAAGAACAAGACATTCACGATGCGTGTTGTATTGATGTGGACCGTGAACGACCTACCCGCTTATGGGATGACGTTTGGATGGAGTTTCGCTGGTGTTATGGGGTGTCCGGTTTGCATGAAAAATACACGTGCATTTGATCTTCAGAATGATAGGAACGCATACTACTTTGACTGCCACAGATAATTCCTTCCCCTAGACCATCCGTACCATAGGAACAAGAAAGTATTCACTAAGAACCGAGTAGAAAAGAAGGTTGCACGATCAGGATTGACGGGAGAACATATCCACAATTGGGTTGAAGAGTTTAGTCCTGCGATTAAAGTGACGTTGTCACTCCAGACAAGTATGGTAGCGTGCATAAGTGTACAAAGAAAAGCAACTTTTGGGAGCTCGACTACTGCTCGAGGCATCTAATATGACACAATCTTGATGTCATGCACATTGAGAAGAATGTGTTTGACAATATATTCAATACCGTAATGGATATAAATGAAAAAACGAAGGATAATCTAAATGCACGGAAGGACCTGAAGATCATATCTAATCGATCAAAGCTTGAGGTGGACAAAAGGAGGCCGAATGTGATATCCAAAGCCGTATATACAGCTGACTAAGGAGCAGAAGAGGAGGATATGTGAATGGATTAGTCATATTAAGTATCCTGATGATTACGCATCTAATTTGACCCGTTGTGTCGACATGAAGGAGTTGAGGCACGGCATGAAGAGCTATGATTGTCACGTATTCAATAATATGTTATAGAGTATTGTGCCAAATTGAACGATCCTTCATTAATCGTTTCTAAATATTTGTAATGTCATCTATAAAGACCGAATATGAACTGTTCCAAAATTCGGTTCAAATTAATTTCGTCAATTCCAAACAGTTCCAAAAGAAATAAATTTACAAATTAATTTTCTAGTGCCTGTGCTTGTCAATAATAGTGTGCACAATCACATCAAAGTGACGTATAAGAACGAGCTCTATTAATTAATTTAAAAATATAAAATCATACAAAATTACTAGAAATTAAAATTTGAGACAGTATCAACATAGACAGGATACTGGACCCCACATCATATTTATACTCATGATTGCATTTGTATAGTAGGTAGAGTATGCAAGACAAGCATAATTCAAGCTATTATTATGAATAATTAGGTTGAACCAAATCAAATTTAACACATTTCCTTAACCATTTCATGATATCAATGGAGTACCAAAAATCTATAAATCTCCTTTTACTCTTCAGACTTGCAAAGAGGTTCAATCATATATTAAACATAATAATATTTTTAATAAGATTAAAGGGTAAATTATATCCATTTTACCTAAAATTTGATCTAATTATAAATATATCTCTATTAGATGAAAATTACAATTACGTCTCATGGGCTTTACAAAAATATTATTAACTCAATCGAAAAAAGTATAGAAGTACTTAAATATTATTGATCTTTTCTAAAAATAAAAAAAATTGATTAAATGACCAAAACGCCCAAGATTGATGATACCATTTGGTGCTCGTTTTGTTTATTTCTCCATATATCTGTATCGCCTCCCTAATATTTTCATATTCAATCATCTTTTCGCCTCTTCATCCCTATAAGTACTTTAAAGTAGTACGACATTAATCGAATGACATGGAATGTCTTACTTGAATATGGTTAAAATGCCATTTTAGTCTCGAAAAAAATGATTCAACTATAGTTAAAATTATGAGAGGGGTACTTTTGAATATCACATGTAAAATCCGTCGGGACCCTATTGAATAGATTCATGTGTAAGATGAAAGAAACCTCAAGATGTGTCATTACAATTTTTATTTTAACAGTAATATATCTGTAATTATGTCAAATTTCAATTGATACGGATGTAACTTATCTTATAATTAATTACACATCTGATCTAAATTATAATTATTTTTAATATGTGGGGTGGGGTGGGGTGGGGTGGGTGGGGGGGGTGGATTCTTGCATTCTATGAACAACCCTCTTTACTCAACTACATTAACTCACAATTATTATTATTTGTTAATAATCCTTTTCCTTGGATTCTACTTTTTTTTTTTAATTTTTTCCCCTCAAAAGTTGTTATGGTAAATAGTTTGTTCATAATTTTGTTGCCAGCACGCATTTAACTTTGTGTTGTTAACACGCATCATAGCAAGACTTGAACCAAAGGTATGTTGGTCCAACATCCATGTCCTTTTTTAATGTTGCCCTAAAATTACATTTGTCTCCTTTTCTTTTTCCATAATTACATTTGTCTCCTTGAAGTGAATCCCATTGGTCAACCACCCTTGATTTCATGGATTAAATATTGTATAAATAAATAAATAAAAATATCTTTAGTTGTAAGAGATTTCTTTACAATATATATTAATAATTTTGAAAAATAAATTAAAACAATTATGTAAAATTTTGTTTGGGTTTTATTTATTGGATATAAAAAATTAAATTTGAAAAAAAAACTTTTGTCTACTAGCTTTAAAATTCGATAGAAGCTTAATTCAATTAATAAAAAAATATATAAAAAAATTAAATTATTATAAAAACAAAATAAAATAAATCTTGAAGTTAATTCTATTAATAATCTAAGTAAAATTCGAGTATAACTTTTTAAACTCAATAAAATTTTGAATTATGATATGTTGGTTCGACTCGATTCATTTCCATTTTACTTTTTAAAAATCCTAACATGAAACAAAAATTGGAAATAATGTACATATATTCTCTCTCTCTCTGTATATATATATATTTTAAATTATTAAAATGAATTTAAAAATTATTAATTCGATTAATTGAATATAATTTATATTGTAAAATATGCATATTAAAATACTATGATATTACATAATATATCCAGAAAAAGAAAAAGAAAAAAAGTTTTGACTGTCAGTGATTTTGGTCCGCTCCTCCTCCACCCCGCAAAATTTGCCCCTAATCCAGACCTCTTTACACGTCCTTTCTTTGCTGATTCCTTTGTACTTTTTATAAAAACAATCACCATTTCTCATTGAACCCCCAGAAAATTCTTACACCAAACCAACAACTTCTACCAAGAATTCAGGCTCCAAACAAAGCGAAACTGATAAATCCAGCAGATTTTGGGAAATGGGTTCTTGAATTCGCCTTCAAAGATTCAGTTTTCTTGGTATGTTTTCAGCTGCCCTTCTCGATTTCCGGGACTTTGTTGCATTACTGTTGAAAATCCTGCTGTAAAAATCGTGTCTTTGTAGCCCTAGAGAGGTTTAAATTACTGGGTCAAATTCTGTGGTAAGAAAATGAGGGATTTTCCGTCTTGTTTTGGGGAGAATGGAGTTCAAGTTGCTGATGCTTCTTGTTCGAGTGTTGGTGTGAGTAAATCTTCTCAGAATTCTGTGACTTGCGTCTATAGATGTAAACTGTTTGATAAATCTTGCTTGATTAGCATTGTGTGGAGCAAGAGTTTGATGGGCCAATGCCTTAGTGTTGAAATAGATGATGCATCTCATCAGTGCATCTTTAAGGTGGATGTGAAGCCCTCTTTGTTCTCAAAGAGGAAAGGGTCTAAGTGTTTGGAAGTTAATTCAGGTAGAATTGAAGTGTTTTGGGATCTTTCTATGGCGAAATTCGGATCCGGGCCGGAGCCCTTGGAGGGTTACTATATAGGGGTTGTATGTAAGAGGGAGATGGTTTTGCTAATTGGGGATCTGACAAAAGAAGCATTCAAGAAAACCGGAGCGATTGCCTCCCTTTCTAGTGCAGTATTCGTTTCCAAGAGGGAACACATTTGTGGGAAGAGGGTATTTGGAACCAAGGCTCAGTTCTGCGATAATGGCCAAATCCACGACCTTAAAATCGAGTGTGATACGATTTTTGGCGATGATCCGTTTCTTGTGGTTCGTGTCGACTCGAAGCCTGTTATGCAAGTTAAGCATCTCCGGTGGAAATTTCGTGGGAACTGCACAATCTTGGTTGATGGGATTCCAGTTGACGTGTTCTGGGATGTGCACAATTGGTTGTTTGGCTCGAATCTAGGCAGCGCCGTCTTCATGTTTCAAACTAGTTTATCAATGGAAAAACTGTGGACCGGCAATTCAATTTCCGATTCGTCGTCTGTCTTCTCCTGGAGCTGCTCAGGGAGCTTCAAGGAATCCAAGCAGCCAGGTCTTGGCTTTTCTTTGTTCTTGTATGCTTGGAAGTATGAATAGGTATTCATTTCTTTCATTGATTACTAACATTATATCTCATTCGATATTCTTGGGAATCAAAGATCTTTGTTCAAATTTTTCTTAATGGAGTTGATGTTTTTCTTGCATAGAGTCGTCGTATTAGGATAGTATACATCAATTCATGTCTTTAAATCATCTAAATCTGAACCCCTGAGGGAGTGTTTACAGTTTCTATCTTTGAATTCTTGAACTGTTTAAATTACGTTGATTTAAGCCTAAAGTTATAATCAACTTCCCCTCATTTGCAGCTTATTGATAAAATTGTAAATATTAAGTTGTTTTATACATACTCAAACTTCATCTTTTCTACACTTTCGACTTTCGTTTCCAAATATACCCGAGCTTCACTACAGCTAAACTTACAATTTTTTCTACAACTTATTCTACAAACACCCCCTCAGTCTTCTTAATTTAAACCCCCCCCCCCCCCCCCCCCAGTCTTCTTAACTGCAAACAATACCTCATTCTTGTTTAAAGAATGAGTGGACAGATTAATCCTGAGTAGTTCAACTAAAACCTGTCTGAAACGACAAGAATCATGATATAATGTTGTTAATGACGACGGTGATGTCTTGAGCACACATTATAAGTTGATGACAACTCCAACAGCAGCATTTGACCTTTCTGAGTTTTATGGTTGAACCAAAACAGTTGTCCTAAACCTTATAAAATGATTTAGAATCAATGTTTTAGGCCGGTTGCTGAGGAAGAATATCTTTCTTGGCTAGCTGGAAAAGGGGTGTATGATTACAACCAGATGCCTTATGATCTGGAAAATTGCCGTCTCTTTTTCTGCCCTATAGCTCCAATGTTTATCCCTTTCACAGACAAATTGCAAAACTAGTCCCATAATTTAAGGTCATTCCATACTTGATCCCACACTTTACGAGGTTTTAAAAATTAACCCCATGTTAGTTAAAAGTTATAAAAAGAGTCCAAAAATGTTGCCAAAAAAAACCCATGTTGCAAAAAGGGTCTTCTTTGCAATTTTTAACGGAACATGAGGTTAATTTTAAAATTTCATAAAAATGTGAGGTCAAGTATAAAATAACCCTAAAGTGTGGGACAAGTTATGCAATTTTACCACCCTTTCAGATTTGGTTCTTCAAACTCTGTTTGTGGCTCTATATTGCAACCTCCATTTGAGTTGAAAACTTTCACTTTGGTGATTGGTACATGCATAGGCTTCATTTGGTTCTATTCTTTATGCGTTTTTTCTTTATTTTGTGGAAAATAGGGAGAGATAAGTGTGTTTGTATTTTAGAGTTAACTAAGTGGAACAATGATTAGATCGAGCCTGACGTTCATTCCTGAACCCCGATCCGAGCAAGTAAACGGCCATTTTGCCTGGACCTTAGTATGTCGTAGAGGTTTGGTGATCGAGCTGAACAATACATGGATGAGCTCTGTCGAAAGAAATATTTTGTGGTGATTAGGTTCCTTTATCGAGTAACACTAGGGGTGTTCATCAAAATTGCATGACCGGCCCAACCCAAACAGCATCGTAATCGGTGGGTTAAGGGTGGGTTGGGTTGATTTTGGGTTAGGAAAAAAATACCGCCCTTTAGCAATCGAGTTTGGTTTATATTTACATAAACCGCATTGACCGCGTTTGGCCGCAAACAACGACAATAGTCATATACTAGAATTTATATTACATAAGGTAATATTCAAGACAATAATAATTATTACAATACCTTTTATTGGTAATATATCTTTTTTCTATATTATAAACGTGTGAATGATTTGCCATGTTTTGTAATTCTTCGTTATTTGTGGTGCCAATATATCCTTTAATTCAACAATAGAATTATAAATTTATGTGTCCAAATAAATAATTTTGCAATTAGTTCTTTTGTAATATAATTATTAATTATGTACATAGTAGAATAATTGAAACAAAATTCCAATAAAATAAATAATAATAAAGAGTTTTAGCCAAAATTAATAACTATTTAAATAAAAATATTTAAAAATTTTGATAGTAACTAGGAAAAATATATAGACTACATAAATAGAAGAAGATACGATGTAGAAACTTGAAAAAACATATTTTTTTTATGAACAAAAGTAATCTGCAGGACAATGTCCTATTATTTTCATTGTTTGTCTATGTAATGTGATCATCAATGTAAAGTAATATTTACTAAAAAGATTTGACAATAATATTAAATTATAATTAAAAACACAAAGTCAAAATTAATTAAAAAAATATATTTATTTTATTTTAAAGTATTTTTATATTGTGAAGTATATGATGGATATACTTTTAAATTTTCTTATACTTTATTTCTCCGTATAAAAAAAAAAATATCAGTCACTATATATTTTTATTTATCTATTTTAGTTATTGTATATCCTACACACGTATACATATATATATATATGTGTGTGCGTGTGCGTCTTTTTGTATGCTTTTGTAGATGATAGTATTTTTTTTTCTTTGGTTATAATTTATTTTCATAATCATCTTATTTTATTTTAAATAATATTTATATATTATTATGATCAGTTTAATTTATAATTTAATTCTAAATAAGAGTTTTTTTCATATTTATACATATATATGTGTGTGCATGTGTGTCTTTTTGTATACTTTGTAGATGATAGTATTTTTTTTTTTGTTACAATTTATTTTCATAATCATTTTATATTATTTTAAATAATATTTATATATATTATTATGATCAGTTTAATTTACAATTTAATTCTAAATAAGAGTTTTTTTCATATTCTTATTAAAAAAAGTGGTAAGCCTTTTATATTTATTTTTTATTCTTCTATAATAAATATATAACTATGTATATTTTATATATTGTAGTTGATATAGCATATTTTTATATTTTTGCTAACTATAGAAAAATGCATTTATCATGATAAACAATTATACCAAAAGCATAGTTAGTCATAAAATACTAATGTAATTGTACAAGTCATTAACTCTATACTAAAAACTGCAAAAATTGCTCCAACCTGCCCCAACTCAATTAGACCGCAAAGTACGATTTTAATGATTGTTGGGTTGGACTTGAGCGAAACTTTTCAAAACCGCAAATATTGAGTTGGGCCAAAAAATTACCTAAATTGATCCAATTCGCACTGCGTAAACTCCTAAATAACACAACACACAACGAGTTTAACCCGACTTAGCTTTTGCCTTATTGGAGAGAGGAAGTTTCTTGTATAATATGGATGGTTGTCCTGTCAATTCAAATCGAGTTAAGTCGTTTATTTTGATTTGTTGAATATATCGTAATCTAAATTTAGAATAAAATTGCACCAACACTTTATTGACTTGGTTTTGGATTAGCACAAAGAGAAAGTGTGAAATTCGAACCATTAACTATATATTATGTAATTTTTTAAACTTATTATCAAGTAACCCGATTTTGACAATTCGAGTAGGGGTTTGGGTAGGGAGTCAAGAGGCACAGTGGGCTGAGCTAGACTAGCAGGGCCCAAGATTGCTTGAGATTGGGTTGGTCCTGGGACAATCCCAGGTATTGAAACTTAGGACCAACTCAGCCTAATGGCCAGGACCACCTGATCTTGAGCCGAGCCTGCTGGGCTATTTTTTTTTGTAAAAATAATATATGACATATAACTTTTATTTTATTCTCCTAAACTAATTATTATTACATTTTTTTATACTTTTGAAACTCTAAAAGTAATATCTTTATTGTTCTACTTGTAAATTTTTAGTATTTTGATTCAGTAATACTCTTTATTTTTTTTTAAAGTTTATTTTAAATTCTTTTAAATTTATTATCATCTAAGTTTATTATTGTAAGTTTGTTCGTAAAATTTTATTAAGTTCATTATATAATTTTAAATATTATTTTTTCTAGTTATGATTTTTTTGGTGTGATCTAATTTATTATTTATTTTATTTTATAATAAACTATAAAATTAAGTAATTATTCCAAAAAAAAAATTCCTATTTTATAAAAAAAAATAAAAATAAAATATGTACATTCGTGCCTAATCCGAGCCTCAATCGGGCCGGTTCATGGGCTGGATTTGGGACCCAATTATGGCCATTTAAAGGTCCAAGACCACTCCAAGACCGATCATAAACAATAGCGGGGTGGTCCTGGTTCAAACTTTTTCGGGCTAATCCGTGCTGGTCCTGAGCCGACTTGACCTATTGTGCACCTTGAGTAGGGAGTGCTAAACTACCCAGTTGGGTATTCAAGATTTTGAAAAAAAAAAAAAAAGAAAAACTGTTTTTTCTCTTTCCTTCTAGTCTTCTTCTTCCTTCCCAACAAAAAATCCTTTCCAAGTGTGAAAAAACGTAAAATGAGACTAAAAGAACGTAAACTAAGCAACAACAACTTTGGCCTTGGTTGGTCCTGTTCATCATCTTCTTCACCTACTTTCAGCAATTTTCTTCTGCTATAACACTTCCGTCTTCATCCCCCCTCAAGCTGGACTTGTGATAAAGTCAATAAGTCCTAGCTTGCCCTGAAAAGAGTGGAAAAGAGGTCCTGTGAGTGGTTTGGTAAAAATGTCAGCCAGTTGATCTTTGGACCGAACATGAGTAGGGGCTAGAAAACCAGATTTGTAATGGTCACGAACAAGATGACAATCGATTTCCAGGTGTTTCGTTCTTTCATGAAAGACGGGATTACTGATGATTGTAATGCAGCCTATTGTCATAGAAGAAAGGAACAGGACGTAGTATTTGAATGCCAAGGTCTTGTAGAAGAGCTGCAATCCATGCTAGTTCACACGCATGGATCCCATGGCCTTATACTCTGCAGAACGACATACAATATTCTGCGTTTTTGTCTTCCAAGAGATTAATGCTTTTTCTAAGAAGATGCAATATCCAGTTAAAGACTTTCTACTATCTGGACAAAAGGCCAATCAACATCACAATATGCCTTAAGTCTGGATTCTGTGTCTGCAGGAAAAAATAAGCCTTTATGGGGAATTCCTTTGAGGTATTTAACTACATGGATTGTTGCATCCCAATTTTCATTACAGAGCACTTGAAGAAACTGGCTTAGTTGCTACACTGCATGGGATATATCAAGCTTTGTGAAGTTCAGGTATAAATGTTTTCCTACCAATCTTCTATAAGTGTCTGGTTGTGGAAGAGCATGATCTGAGGATGCACTAAGTTTAATTCCAGGACGCAATGGTGTGTTTGTGGTGCGAGCTTCAGTCAGCTTCATGTCTAGGATAATGTCTTGTATATATTTGCTCTGAGTGAGGGCTACACCTACAGTAGCTCGAGCAATTTCCAATCCAAGGAAGTACTTAGCTGGTCCCAGGTCTTTGATTGTGAATAGATTGTCTAGATACTGTTTTACTTCTGAGATTTGGGAAACTGATATGCCTACAAGTAGAATATCGTCAGCACATACTAATAAAGCAAGAAAACCAGCTGATGAAGTTTTGGTGAATAAGCAATAATCATTCTTTGATTGCTTGAAGCTAAACTCCTCTAGCTTGGAAGTAAATTCACAGTTCCATTGCCTGGAAGCTTGTTTAAGTCCATACAAGGACTTCCTTAGCTTGCACACGTAACCTGAAGGAACATCATAACCCTCTGGAGGATTCATGTAAATCTCCTCATCCACGAAGCCATGTTAAAAGGCATTATTAACATCCAATTGATGCAATTCCCATCCAGCTGAGACAGTTGCTCCAATGAGAGTTCTCATTGTAACTACCTCAGCTACAGGTGAGCAGCTTCAAAATAATCAATTCCTTCTACTTGGTTGTAGCCTTTGGCTACCAACTTGGCCTTATGCCTATCCAATAAGCCATCTGAATTAAATTTAAGTTTAAAAATCCACCTACATCCAATGGCTTGTTTGTTGGGAGGTAAGGGAGTTACTTCCCATGTTTGATTGTTTTTTAGTACTGTAAGCTCATACTGCATGGCTTTAACCCATTTTATCTATGAAGCTACTTGTTGATAAGATTGAGATTTTTGAAAAGTGGAAACAGAGGCAACAAAACTAGTATATGCAGTGGACATGACAGATACAACAGGTGAAGTATGTTCACTGGAGTAATTGCATACAAAATCTGACATCCAAGCAGGTTTAGAAGTGATTCTATTTGATCTTCTAAGTGTTGGAGTCATTATGTCAATTATTTCTTCTTCTTTATTAGAAATACAAGTATCTATAGCAGGTTCTTCATCTGATATATTTAAAGGTAATGAGATAGGATAAGTGACGGGATTTGTTAATTCTCCTTTATAGGGAAAAATATTTTCATGAAATACCACATCCCTACTTATTAATGTTGTTTTCTTTTCAATGTCAAAGATTCTACAGCCCTTATACCCGTGTGCATAACCAAGAAATACACACTTTGATGCTCTATGATCAAATTTTGTTTTAAAAGACTGCGTGTTTGTTGCAAAACATAAGCATCCAAACACCTTCATGTGATGATAGTTCACACGTTTATTATATAATATTTCATAAGGAGTTTCCCACTTCAAAGTTGCAGAAGGAAGTCTATTAATAATGTTAGTGAAGTTTATATTTGAATGTTTGTCCATTAAATTATTTAACATCATCATAATATAAATTAGGTGAATTGTATTGATACCATGAGGTAAGGTCAATTATACATCATCTTGTATTTCTCTGTAAGATTATGACTGCATCATATGAGGGGTGTTGGTACAACATTTTTCAAAGGGTGTTTGTATATATTTTCTTTTGAATAGAGAATATAGTTATAATTACAACTATAAATGCAAGAGTTGTAACTATAATTTTATAAAAAAACAAGAGGTGTTTGTGTATTTTAATTTAATTTTAAAAATATTAATATAATTTACTTTATAAATTATTATTGAAATCGTATATTCAATTATAATTTTGTCCGACGCTAAATTCTCAATAACCCTTTGTCAAAAAATAAACAAAAAGAGATCATTTTATTAAATTGCTTTAAGAATACGAACTTTATGCGATCAATGATAAAAACTCAATTAAACACTATTTAAAGAACTATCGGCATTCAAGAAATTCTGACTCATATTAAGTTCGATTTGATTAATATATAATTTATAAAAAGTGATCAATGACTTGACAAGTATACCACAATTACTTTATAATTGATTTGATCTGATCATTTGTGTAAAATTTTCATTACTTTTTCATTTAATAAAAATCATATATATATAATACATATAATATACAGATAATTTTGGCTTTTGCCTAAAGAAAGCCTACAATATAGTAAAAAATTCCAAAATGTAGCTTTCGTTGCAAATAAATATTTCTTATATTAGTAATATGCAGCAGCCGCTACGTATACGTATAATTTCTTAAAATAATTTAAATAAAAATATTAATATAATTTTTTATTCAACATTTTTATAGATAAGCAAAATACAAAAAATATATATAATAATAAATATAAGAGATAATTATATTTACACATTTGACTTATGATCTATTTTATATTAAATTATCTTTATTTTTTGAAAAATAACACGTATGTCCACTAAAAACGTGAATATCATTTACATAATTACTCCTGTTCTTTTGTTGCCAGTGGTGAATTTCATAATTACGCAATAGGTAAGGATAATTTGTGTAAATAAATCATAAATGGGATAATAACTATAATTATCCATAAATACAAATATTGTATTTATAAACAAATATTGTTAAAAGAAGATAAAGATATAAAATCGCAGAGGAAAAAAATCATGGAAAAATAAAAAAATTAAATTAAATTTCACCCGTCACCAATTATAGTATAGTACAGATTATCAAATATTTTCTAAAATGTAATAATTATGCGAATTTTATATTATATGGAATAATAATAATAATAAAAAAGGCAAAAACACATGAAAGAAAGTCGTCATGCATTGAACACGTTTTATATAATCAGAGAAATACAAATTCTGAGCTCACAAATCGTACACTTGCTTCCCAGTAAACTTCACCTCAATCGGGCTAACATTCTTCCCGATCGACCTCATATTCTGCCCGACTCCGGTCCGACCCGGATTCACCTTCTCCGGGTACACCCCGTCTTTCGGGTGCAGATACTGGACCTCACCATTCGGGAAAACCCTGTAAAACTGGTACTTGATCTTGTACTTGGATCTCAGCCTCGTCCCCAGCGCCAGACACTGCTCTTTCCGGGCCAGTTTCAGCAAGTTCGGCCCCTGCCGCATGATGGCGGCGCCTCCCGTCGGCATCTCGAACACTTGTTCCTTCGGGGAATCCCATGTGATCACGTAGAACTCCTCCACCTGGGCCTTACGCAGAAGCCCGCCAGTGCTGCCGCCGAAGATCGGCGAGGGGGTGTTTGGGTCGAGCTCCGGTGGAGTGAATCCGGCGGGGGCTTCGGGCTCTTTGGTCGCGGCTGGCGCTTCCTCGGCCATTGCGCGGATGGGGCGGTGGGAAACGGAGGCGACGCCCTTGATTGGCGCCTTAGGGGTGGAGAATTGAGCGATTGACTGCTTCCACGGCGCGGCGACGCGGTCGGCGGGTTTTGCTGCTGAGAGGGTGGGGGTGAAGAGGGAGGCTTGAGTTGCCATGGCCATGGAGGAAGATTGACTGCTTTCGGGTTCGGATTGTGGGCGGTGGAGGGGATGAATGAATGAATATGAGTATTGAAATTGATGGAGGAAAATGAGGTTTGTGTGGAGGGAGATTTGGATATTGGATAGGATGATTCGTGTTTGGACCAATTAGAATGTCTGATTTTGATACGCCGATTTTGTGGTGCCACGTGTCTTTTCATAAACTAATTTTTTAGTGCAATAAACAAATTATCTAAAATCAATTTTGATAAGTGTAAATTGGGAAATGATATTTTTCGTCCCGTAAATTAAATTTGTTCTACTTTTGGTTCCAATAGTTACAAAACTTTTACTTTTTATTTCATAATTTTAAAAAAAATAGCTCTTTTGGTCCCTGACACTTTTTCGTTAGATAATTAATGAAAAATGTCACTTGATCGTTAAGTGCATGAGGCCAAATATGGTATATTTTCAAGTTACGGGACCAAAGGTAAAAATTATGTAACCAATGGGACTGAAAGGTAAACGCTCTGATAACCACGTGATTGTTAAATACATGAGACCAAAAGTGTTATATTTTTCGAGTTATGGAACAAAAAGTAAGAAATATATAACCAATAGGACAAAAAAGGGTAGACGCTTTAATGGCCATATGGTTAAGATATCTAATAAAAATGTACCATAAGACCAAAAATATTGATTTTTAGAAATTACGGGCTAAAAATAATAATTTCTATACGTAACCAATATCATCAAAATAAAAAATTTTAAAAATTATGAGACCAAAAATATTATTTTCCCTAATGTAAACACTAAATATTCGAAGATAAGTTACCTTAGCAATTGAATTTATACTATTTATTTAGTATTTTATAGGGTGAATTAGCAATTTACCCCTTTGTGATATTAAAACTAAGCACATTACCCCTTATAGAAAAATATAGCAATTTACCCTCTTATACTTTTTAAAAATGACGCAATTTACCTCCTTATACTGGGAGGTATAAGGATGTAAATTGATTCATTTTAAAAATCATAAGGGGTAAATTGTTGTATTTTAAAAAATACAGGGAGGTAAATCGTTATTTATTTTTTCATAAGAGGATAATTTGCTATTTGGATCGCAAGGAGTTGTTTGCATTTTTTTCGTATCTTATATCAAGAATTTTAACTTAGTAGTATCACTTTTGAAAATATAAATGACTTGTATTACAGTTACCATCACATAGACTTGGGGGACTATAGATCGTGTTTATACGAATACTTAGGAAATAATTTTTACATCAATATAAAAAATCAACTCCATAGTATTGTAGCATAAAACAACATATTTTATTGATCAAGCCAACATATATGACCCTACATTATTGACGTAGAAAGCCCTAATTTATCTGAAAAAGACCAAATTATCCTTGGAAGAGCTCAAAATTACAATTTTACCTGAAGAATCCGTACATTATTAATCGGGTGGGATCACGATCCGGGTTGTGTCAACGATCCGATCCTGTCAACTCGGGACACGTGGAAGACGCCCATTGGACCAACCAAACCCCTAGTTTTACGCTATAAAAACTCCATAGTCAGTGCATTTATGGTATGCTCCTTTTACCACTCTTTACTTTCTGGTCTCTTCGATTTTCCAGCTTGCAAGCGATCTGCCTTTATGACCTCAAACCAAATACTGACTTAAGTATCGGAGGGTCTTAGCTGGAGGCTACCCCAACAAGCCTAATGATTTGCTTCTTTTCTCAGGGCCCAATCACTAGTTTGGGAGAGATAGCAACATCGAACCGCCTGGAGGACCCGTTTGCCAAGGAGGTCGCATGGACTTCAACTTGGATCATTATTCTTCTTCAATTATTCAAGATAAAACAGTCATCTTGATCGATATTGAGTCGTTTATTTATTTATTTATTTTTGTATGTGATAAATATTTGATTGGACCTGAATGAATTATATATTGATCGGAATTTAATTATTAAAAGACGAAAAAGCCCTTCATTAAGGGCATGGAAGACATTTCGCCAAAATCCGCACAGCGACCCGACCCAAACTCTAAAGACGGTTAAGCACTGCACGATTGAAGCTAAGGCAGGCTTAGATTAGGATATGTGGATTGATCTACAGTGTCAAATTGGACCCTGTAATACTTCAAATTTGACTCACTCGAGGTAACTGACATTTATCACACAAAATGATCCTCATTAAACCATAAAAGGCCTCAAAATTTTCTCTTTCAAATGATGTTGGATCGTCTACTTTTTTGTACACATGTACACGTTAGATGTATAAAGATTACATTATTTTATGTTATTTGAAGGAAGACGACATCCATGTGGCGGGTACATGCTCTTAATTATTAGACCATGTTTACCAGCCTTATTGGGATAATGTTGAATCATATATCAGCCAGTAGAAAGATAATTTTGAGAAGAGAAAAATGAAATTAAGACACGATTCCCATATCTCAAGCTCGATCACTCACCATGGAAGAAAAAGGAAGAGGAGCATTTTACAAGCTAGAGTAAAAGTTCTGTAAAAGCCCATGCCCATCAAAATTATTCCCAATTACTTTGGTATTGTTATAAACTTAGAGAAATTCTAAATTTATTAGCCTATCACTCTTAATAGAATATAAAGTAAAATATATGTATTTCTCCAACAAACTTTCTTTGTTATTCTCTCCAAAAACTATTTACAAATGAGATACATGGTGGTATTTATAGACCACCAAAAATGTGGTTACAAAATACACCATAAATCATTATAATTACAAATCATAATGGGGATACAAAGGGTATAACATAATGGGTATTAAAAATGAATATGAAGAGGTGTATGCATTCATATATACATATTATATATAATACTCCCCCTTGAATGCATACCTCTTTATTATATACATCCTGCCTCGTTAAAAACCTTGCCTGAAAAAACCCAATGGGATAAAAACCAAGGCTAAGGAAAAGAGTACAGTTGTATAATCTCCCCCTCAATTGAGGCAGATATCTTTCAGGTGTCGCATGCCAATATTACGTACGAGTTGTTTGAACACCTTTGTTGGTAACGCCTTCGTAAACAAATCTGCTAAGTTCTGACTTGATGAAATTTGTTTAACATCAACTTTGCCTTCCACTTGAAGCTCGTGAGTGGAGAAAAATTTTGGTAATATGTGCTTGGTTCTGTCGCCTTTAATATAATCATCCTTGATTTGGGCGATGCACGCTGCATTGTCTTCATATATTACTGTGGGACTTTTCTCGATTGATTGCAGTCCACATGATTCATGCACATAATGTATTAGTGATCTAAGCCATACACATTCACGCCCAGCCTCGTATAATGCAATTAATTCTGCATGATTTGATGAGGTGGCTACCAAATTCTGTTTGGTTGAACGTCATGAAATAGCAGTTCCACCATACATGAATATATGTCCAGATTGAGATATAGCTTTATGTGGATCAGATAAATACCCTGCATCTGAATAACCAACTAATTTGGTTGTTTTGGCATCATCATGCCTTTCAAAATATAGTCCCATGTCACTTGTTCCACGTAAATAACGTAGAACGTGTTTAACACCATTCCAGTGTCTCTTTGTTGGTGTTGAACTATATCTTGCTAGTAGATTAACAGAAAATGCTATATCTGGTCGGGTATTATTAGCAAGATACATCAATGCACCAATTGCACTGAGATATGGTACTTCTGGACCTAAAATCTCATCGTTATGTGCTGGAGGACGAAATAGATCTTTATTAACATCAAGCGATCGAACTACCATAGGTGTACTCAATGGATGAGCTTTGTCCATATGAAAACGCTTAAGGACTTTTTCTATATAGTTCGATTGATGAATGAAAATTCCACCCTTAGTATGTTCGAACTGCAGGCTGAGACAATACTTTGTAGTGCCTAAATCGTTCATCTCAAACTCACTTTTTAAGTAATTAGCTGCTTGTCGAATCTCTTCAGGAGATCCAATAATATTCAAATCATCAACATACACAGCTATGATTACAAATCCCGACTCTGTCCTCTTTATGAATAAACATGGACTTATTTGATTATGGCAAAATCCTTTCTTTATTAAGTACTCACTAAGACGATTGTACCACATACGTCCTGATTGTTTAAGTCCGTACAAGGACCTTTTCAATTTGATGGAGTACATATGATGAGACTTTGACTGTAATGCTTCAGGCAATTTTAATCCTTCAGGGATTCTCATATAGATATCTGTATCCAATGACCCATACAGATATGCAGTTACCACATCCATGAGCTGCATTTGTAGTTGTTCAATTACTGATAAACTGATTAAAAATCTAAGTGTGGTAGCATCCACTACAGGTGAATATGTTTCAGTAAAATCAATTTCGGGCTTTTGAGTAAAGCCTTGGGCCACAAGTCTAGCTTTGTACCTTACAACTTCATTTCGTTCATTTCTCTTGCGTATGAACACCCACTTATAGCCAAAAGGTTTGAGACCTTTTGGTGTTGGAGTTATAGGTCCAAATACTTCTCGTTTATTTAGTGAGTCTAGCTCATCTTGTATGGCCTTTTTCCAACTTTTCCAATCATTTCGATGTCTACATTCCTCCATAGTTTGAGGATCATTTTCATCTTCATCCATGATTTGGACGGCTACAGAATAGGCAAAAATATCATTCATTTCAATTTCTTTATGATACCAACCTAAACTGTTATGAGCATAATTAATAGACATCTCGTAACTGTCCTCGACATCTTGCTCATTGCTTTTGGAGTCATCAGATAAAACCGCTTCAGGGATTTTATCCTTAGAGACACTAGTGGTCACATTCATATCGTGATTAACTGAGACGATATGTTCCTTTTTCTTTCGAGGATTTGCATCTTTAGAGCCAAGTGGTCTACCACGCTTCTGGCGTATTTGTGACTCAGATGCATTTGATTTATTAAGAATCACTTCAGGGACTTCTAAACGAGCTGGAACATTTTCAGCCGGAATATGTGATTTTGTGACCTTTTTGGTATCTATCAACGCTTCTGGTAGCCTATTTGCAACACTTTGCAAATGTATGATCCGTTGAACTTCAATTTCACTATCATTTATTCGTGGATCCATAAAAGACATAGATGTTGCATTCCATGCAATATCTTTCCTTTTAATCTCCTTATCTACTCCCCCTAATACCGGGAATACTGTCTCATTAAATTGACAATCCAAGTACCTAGCAGTGAATTGATCACCGGTCATTGGTTCAAGATATTTAATAATTGAGAGAGACTCAAAACCAACATAAATTCCTAGTCTCCGTTGTGGCCCCATTTTAGTTCGTTGAGGAGGGGGTATCGGGACGTACACCGCACAACCAAACACCTTTAAATGAGATATATTTGGTTCTCTTCCGGAGACCAATTGTAATGGAGAAAATTTATGGTAAGCGGTAGGTCTAAGACGAATTAGAGCCGCTGCATGCAATATTGCATGTCCCCATGCTGATGAAGGCAATTTTGACCTCATCAATAAGGGTCTAGCTATTAATTGTAACCGCTTAATTAACGATTCTGCTAGGCCGTTTTGAGTATGTACATGAGCAACTGGATGCTCTACAACTATCCCAATTGATTGACAATAATCATTATGAGCAACTGGATGCTCTACAACTATCCCAATTGATTGACAATAATCATTGAAGGATTTAGAAGTAAATTATCCCGCGTTATCTAGCCGTATCCTTTTAATAGGATAATCAGGAAAATGAGCCCTCAATTTAATAATTTGCGCTAACAGTCTTGCAAAAGCAACATTTCGTGTTGACAACAAGCTTATATGTGACCAACGTGTTGATGCGTCAATCAACACCATAAAGTATTTAAATGGCCCACATGACGGTGTTATTGGCCCGCATATGTCTCCTTGAATTCGTTCAAGAAACATAGGAGATTCTACATTCACTTTTGTCATAGATGGCTTTGTAATTAGTTTTCCAAGAGAACAAGCCGAACATATGAAATCGCTTTTAACAAGGAACTTCAGGTCCTTTAGTGGGTGTCCATGTGAATTTTCAATGATCCTATACATCATTATTTTACCTGGGTGACCAAGTCTATCATGCTACAAAGTAAAAATACTTTGATCAACTAACTTCGGGTTAGTGATACTATGTGTTTCAACGGAGCTTATCAATGTGCCATATAAACCAGAACTATATGTTCTCATTCTTTCTAAAACTTGCTTCTGGCCAGTTTTATATGTTGTAAGGTATAGATATTCGATACCATTTTCATTCATG